>NC_051075.1:3976892-4169392 GCF_004664715.2 Peromyscus leucopus
CTGGTCTACCCACTATTGGTACCCAGCACCTAGAACATAAGAGCTCTTCAGAGGCACCTTGTTCAGGTCTGGGAACATCTGTCTGCTCACAGCCTTTTTGTAAAACTCCAGAGTCTTAAGATGCTCAAGAGCATCACCCACTCTGAGCCCCACAGGGCATAGTGAGGGCTTGACTTTGACCCTAAGTGAGGTGAGGACCCTCAGGGAAGTTTTGGCAATATTTCTCCAGATGGTGTATTGAGAAGGGTCCGTAGACATCAGGGGCAGAATCAAGAGCTGGCTATGAAGTCATAAACCATAGCAATAACATGGCTAAGAAAGAGCAGGGGTCTGGACCATGGTCCTAGCATTAGAGATGATGATAACCTGTCAGAGGTCACATACAAGTGGCACAGTAAAGCCAGTAAGAATTGAAAACAACTGCATTTGGAGTCTGGGAAACTGAAATGTATCAGAGATAAGTGAGGTTTGGGGCCATCCCAACTAGAAGAGTAAGCTGTCTGCTTACTAACCTAAGGATAGCTTCAGAGACAGCAGTAAACGGGTGGCATTTTCCCAGTAAATGAACCATCCCTAAGGTCAGGCCTATTTAAGAAAGAATGTGCCTTACAGTGGTGGAATTATTCTCCATCATGCTCTCCTTCCTTCCTCTCCTCTGGTGATACCCCCAAACTCTCCCCAGTCTCTCAGTAGCCCTATCTATACTGGGTCTTTCCCCCTGAGAGGGATGTGTTTCTGTGTCCTCCTCCACCCTGAGAGCTTACCTGCTACTATTGTCCTTCTCTCCGTTAGCGCTGGCATTGGCTCCCAACCCTGCTCTCAATCCCTGCTCCCTGTGTGCCTTCTCCTCTAAGACACTTCCACACCAGTGCTCCTCACCAGCAGCAATCGTCATTAGCCACACCTAATTCTATTACTATCTTTACAGCTTAACTGTTCAAAGTAAACAATATTGTTAAGTATCAAGGGCTGCAGTATAGCAAAAAATAACATATTCTCATTAAGTAAACCTCGTACTTAGAAGTTAATTACTTCTAACTAACAAACAAATTACTGGTAAATATTCCATCATATTAATACCAAATAACTTGGAAGGTTAGCCCCTGTGGTATGTGATGTGATCTCTCTCTCCTCTCTCTCTCTCTCTCTCTCTCTCTCTCTCTCTCTCTCTCTCTCTCTCTCTCTCTCTCTCTCTCTCTCTCACACACACACACACACACACATACACACACACACACACACCAGCCACTCTGTACTAGTTTATGATCATAAAGTTAGATGCAATGCTCTTTCCTCCAAATCAAAAGCAACTTCTCTCCTGTGCCCTGTCTGTGACAGTGACAAAGAAATCAGCTGCGGGATCTGAATTGTGATGTGTACATTAGAGCCATGAAGTACTGCACTGAGGATCATTTTGATTATGCCACTTCACAGCTGAACAGTATTTACTGATAAATGATACTTTTGTACATATTATTGTCAGAAAACAACTCAAAGATGAGCAGCTTGCAAGCTACACATTTTTCTCTCTTGAATTCCATTTATTATTATTTGTGTATAATATGGAGAGTCATGCATATGTGACAGGACATGGACAGAGGGCAGAGAACAACTGTGGAGTCAGTTCTTTCGTTTATCTGTGGGTTCAGGTTCTCGGGCTAACGTGGCAAGCACACGCTTCACCCCCGATCCTCCTCCACAGCACAAGATATACAGATCTTTACACTAAAAATCTAAAATCTAAAAGGAATTTCCACTTAAGAAAGACACAAAATAAAAATTCACCAACTTTAAATGTCAAGGAGCTCTTTGAAAACGAGGCTAATACATATTGAAAAACAGAAATATTTCAATGTCTGCCCTACTTTTTATATAAGTACCAAGTGAAATATTCACAGCTATTTTTAAAAAAGTTGCCACTCTCCAATTTAAAAGGAATGAGTATCAAAATTTCTACGGTTCTATTGTGCACCAGGGTGCACTTTGTGTGGCCCTACTATATAATTTCACGGAATTGACTTGTCCGGGAACAATAACTTTATAAAGCAATTGTACATGCACTATCTAAATCAAACCAAAATGAGCCCCCAGAAAGGACAGTAAGATACACTCCTCCAGAACTCACCAATATGGGCCAATTCTGAACTAAATTAAACAGCCAGTTTCTGATTTACCCTTACTCCTATAATTTTAAAAGCACACAGATGAACTGCCTCACAAAGGTTACACAATGACTTTAGCTAAATTGAGCATCTTCAGCAACATGTAGGCACATCGCCTGCATAGAACGGACTCTTTGGTAGTGAGTTTATACTTTTCCTACTAGCCATATTTTACCTTCACACAGTATGTGGTACATTTACAATATTTAAGACACAAATCAGAGCTGGGTGTGGAGATTCACACCTGCAATCCCAGCACAAGGGAAGTGGGGCAAGAGGATTGCTATGAATTCTAGATCAGTCTGCCTGGGCAGGCAACTGATGGTGAACGAAGAGGGCTAGGCTCCAGACAGGGAGGCTTCTGGAAGCCGGCATCAGAGAAGTGGAGCGAAGAGTAGGGTGGAAGCGGAGAACTAGGAAAGTCCATGCAAACGCCAAGCACAGTTTCCCTCCCCACCACCACCTGCACTCACGTCACATCTGACTCCAGCTATTCAAAAGCTCGAAGCTTCTATAGATGTCCCCTAATTCATACCAAAGATAGGTATGCCTTGGTATGGATAGAGAAAATATTTGAATACAATGGAATTGCCTGTCCTATAAAATGCAATTTCTCTGGCTCAACTTGAGAGAAATATTTGTCAATTCCAGTTTTCTCCTTAAATATCCCACTTCTCCTCTCATCCCAATCATGCCTTAAATCAATATGCCAAGAAACTGAAATGTTTCTCCACAGACCTCACAGCACTGCCTGAGTTCCCGTAGTTACCCACGGTAAAACCAGGTGGACATCTATTTCCCCACAACACCTTTCGGCTAATTTGTAGTAGTAAGGGATGCCAGGAGGGACAAAAATCAATCTAGCTACACACTCAGAACCCACCAAAATATACCTCCCTCTCTTCCTCCTCGTATACCAAGGAACAATGAAATAATAAAACTGACTCAGCAGAAAGGAGAACAGGGAGTTCCATGGCTGGTGGATTTGTTTTTTTTTTTTTAGAGTAAATCTGAAGTTTGCCAAATTCACAAGTCCTCTGCTGATGATTAGCTGATGTGACTGACAATAAGGGACACTTGAAAGAGTCCCAGTCCTGCCGCAGGGGGAGGAGGGGGATGGGGGAGGCCGTGCAAAGGGTCCTACACCCATAGGCATAATTACTGTCCTGAAATACAAGGCCTCAAATCATTTGCGGTGAAGCTCCCCCATTAGCTGATCGTTTTAGTAAAATGTCCAAGCCTATGAAGCCCTTACTGGCTGATTTAACAAGGTCAGCCACAGAGTTCACGGAAGGGGTCAGAGCAAAAGCATGGTCAAGGGGCTGATCAACCCAAATCAGTCTCATAAACTGATAAAGGGGATTGGGCAGCTGTCTCTGTAAGTAGTTTGGACAGCCACTGGACAGGTGAATGCATCTGCATGGCCTGAAGACCTTTTCCTCGGGGGTATGACAGTGAGTCTCCTGAAGCCAGGCCACCCACCCAGGGCGTCCATGCTTAAACAACATGGGCTGGCAAGACAAGGGAAACTATTCACTCCCTTGATAATCAGTTCTCAAGTAACGTTAAGATTTTGCTTTAAACATTGATCATCAACAATAAAATCCTGCTACAACAATAAAGGATACTGTGTGAAAACTAAATTGTTCAGTTTGTGCTTCAAGGGAAAGAAAACAAAATACCGGGAAGGTCGAGACAGTGTGCCATGATGACGAGTGTGCCCATGATGACGAGTGTGCCAATATGACGAATGTACCCATGATGACGAGTGTGCCCATGATGACGAGTGTGCCAATATGACGAATGTACCCATGATGACAAGTGTGCCATGATGACGAGTGTGCCCATGATGACGAGTGTGCCAATATGACGAGTGTACTCATGATGACAAGTGTGCCATGATGACGAGTGTGCCCATGATGACTAGTGTGCCCATGATGACGAGTGTGCCCATGATGACGAGTGTGCCAATATGACGAGTGTACCCATGATGACAAGTGTGCCATGATGACGAGTGTGCCCATGATGACGAGTGTGCCCATGATGACAAGTGTGCCATGATGACTAGTGTGCTATGATGACGAGTGTGCCCATGATGACAAGTGTGCCACAATGACGAGTGTGCCATGATGATGAGTATGCCACAATGACGAGTGTGCCACAATGACGAGTGTGCCCATGATGACGAGTGTGCCAATATGATGAGTGTGCCACAATGACGAGTGTGCCCATGATGACGAGTGTGCCAATATGATGAGTGTGCCCATGATGACAAGTGTGCCACAATGACGAGTGTGCCAATATGACGAGTGTGCCACAATGACGAGTGTGCCATGATGACGAGTGTGCCACGATGACTAGTGTGCCATGATGATGAGTGTGCCATGATGACGAGTGTGCCCATGATGACGAGTGTGCCCATGATGACGAGTGTGCCCATGATGACAAGTGTGCCACAATGACGAGTGTGCCAATATGATGAGTGTGCCAATATGACGAGTGTGCCCATGATGACAAGGCTATTACTATAAAAAGTCATAAAGAAACTTCGAAACCCTCAACTGTGATCTGATACTCGTCAGGGCTCTAGCTAGCGAATAATTCCTTATGCTTTTGGAGCTGGAGGGGCTAAAATTGTTTTGAGGAACAGAGGCCAGAGAGAGGCCTTTTAAAAGTCAGACTTCTCCACCTTTTTGCCCGAGTTAATTGCAAGCAGTGAACGGGTGAGTTTTAAAAGTCAAATAAAGAAGTAAGTTTAGCAAACACATTTACAACGGTGATTCCAATAATCATGGGAACTCACAAAATTTAGACTTTGCAAGAATAAGCAGATTTGTTTGGTTTATTTTTAAATTTTATAGGCATCAACAAATAACATAGTTTCCAAATATTTTATTTGATCTGCTTTTTTTTTTTTAATCTGGCTGAGAATGTGCTTAAAACATTCACAAGTTTCCATTTTATTGGTTGCTAGATGAGCTTTTATTTGAGGATACATTATGCCTACTTTTAAACTGTGATTCTGGTTTTATAGTTTATGGTTACATGCATAAATACAAAAAGAAGGAACTGAGAGGCATTTTCGAAGTTTTACTAAAGCTCAACTACTGCTCACCACCACTAGCAATTACTCAAGTCAGTAATCCACAATGATAAGGAAAGACCAAAATAATAAACACAATACAAAATTCCAATGCTTTTAGATATATTATTGGTTTGTTTGTTTATACGTGAGTTTGTGATGGGAAACCACGAGGGAGTCACAGTGAATGTGTAGAGGTCAGAGGTCAACTTTGAGAACTTGGTTCTCTCCTTTAGGTTCCATGGACCAAACTCCAAACATCAGGCTTCACTTGCCGGCCATCTAGCTGGCCCCTACCCTGTATTTTGAAAATGAACAGAATGAAATGGAAAGACTTAACCTGTGGCTGTGCTCATGAGCACTCAAGGAATGCTCCTGCTGTGCTTTGTAAATTGTGGGCAATGGAGATGCCAAACAGGGCAGTCTGGAATGTGCTTGACCTTCTGCATGTCCAGCATCTTCCCTATAGTGACCCTGCTCCTGCTGATCCAAGGGTAGGCTTGATGTAGCAAAAGTCTACAGTAGACATGCACTGAACCAGGCATGAGCTTTTCATGCAACCCTTGGCACATCTGTCTATCATCCCCACCTATCACATAAGGAAATAGCAAGAGGGAGAGAATTCATGCAACTAGAAAAAGCCAAACCATAGTATGAGCTGCAGTCCCCTTGAAGCCAAAGCCCTGACCTGTCAATACTAATAACCTGCCTTCTTCTCTCAAGAAAATAACCCATTATTACCAGAAAGAACTACTTACTACCAAGCCACTTATTCAGGAGGGATGCATTCGAATCAGCCACAGAGCAGGTTAAAAGTCCAGATGATTAGAGCCCTCCCTCTCCCCCCACGTAATTCTTTTTTCTATAAATGTGGTAGAAGTTAAATATTCTATATAGTTTCACCATCTCCACAGGAGAACCTGAGACTCTTCATTTGCTATAATGTCTGAATCAGAAACCCGCAGCAGGAAATGCCTCCTGCAATCCACTTGTTACTGGAACTGACACACCCGAGGTGTGGCTGATCAAGCATCATTTTTAGAAGGTTGAATGTGTACCTGTCACTTATGACTGGGTTCAAGCACACAAAGTGTATGTTCCCATTAACCCCTTGTGGTGAGCCAGAGTCCTGCTACCATTCTGCCTTATTTCATGAAGGGCTGCAGTCTAAGTTATGGCAGCATAACAGACGTTCATATGGCAAAGCTTCCCCTGGAAATTTCCTAAGAAGCAAGGAATTCAGGGTGAGGTGGCCTCTGCTGCCTATTTGGTGCTATTCTGAAAGCAGGAACACATAATCAGAGGAATGCAAACAGATGCATCAGCCCCGGGACCATTGTCCTGCTCTCCACTGCTTGTAGCAGGCTTCATCCCCCCACTGATACTTTGACAGACACATAGTTAAGTAGACTACTTCACAGGACATTTACACCTGGTCCCTCCTTCAGGATGGGCCGAGGACAGTCAGGAAACAAAACAAACCTTTTAAATTGCAGGACAGAGTGAAACACCATCTGCTAGCCCCAGTAGACCCTGCAGCCTGAACAGCAAACTCAAAGGTGGCTGAGACTCTTCGCTGTTCTTCGCATAGCTTGAAGCAGTGGATGCATTGATAGTTATCAGAGATTCAGCAGCAAGGCAGCCTGCCCCCAGTGAAAAGCAAAGCAATTACCAAAGCCTCCTTTAAGAAAGATATGGGGGAGTCATGGTTCTACCTTGTTGTCAGTATGGGAGAGGATTCCATATTCCTTCAAAGTTTATCCTCTCACAGCTTTAAAATTCTATTTTAAGATCCATGGTTCTGTTTGCATAGTGGTGGGTGCCTATAACCCAGTTTTCATAAGGCTGGGGCAAACAGATCCTAACTTCAAAGCTGTACTGCATAGAGCAAAAGCCTCTCTCAAATTCATACAATCAAGTTTATCAGACATCAATTCAACATATTTAATTTCCGAAATTTCTACTGAACATGCAGAAAGAACAATGCTCCAAGGATTGTAAGTTTGCTTTTTAGAAGAATAAGTGGAAAACTATAGCCTTTTATGACTTCAATCAAGAAAATCTGTCTGAAGGGAATAGAGGACACAATGACATGAACAGGAATGTTTCAGTATGGGGGTGTCTATTAAAGCTGCCTTATTGCAAACTGGCATAATGCAGCACAAACTTGTGTACAATGAACTTCTTCCCAGTGAGAAACCACTGAGGGTTGTGCTTCTTAATTTTTATGTACATATTTGTTATTTACCAAATCATCCTATAGTAAATTCAAAGTTATCAGTGAAAATAGTCTGCCACTCCAACATGTAAGAGAACTTGCTGGTAGAAGCACTTCTCCAATGGTTTGTGTAGCATTTGTTTCTCTGGATATGGTCTTTTGACCGCTGGCATCTTCTGAGAACTTCTGGGAAACAAGGAGCTCAGGTTGCATCCTGTCCAGGTAGATGACAGTCTGCATCTGGACCAGGTTCCCACGGGTGCTTTACAGTTTGAGAAACACTACTGTCAGTGTCGTGTGGCTAGGCTCTCTGTACCTGCTTTTAAATTTAATCTTCACAACAACACTGCAAGCAAGATATTGTCTCTTTGTCATTAGCACTTTATGCCTGAAGAAACAATGTCTGTAATAACTTTGGAAAGTTCACATAAAGAGCTGGTGAGGTAGCTCAGTAAAAAAGCCCTTGTCCAGCATTCACAAGGCCCTGGGTACAATCTCCAGAACCACACAGAACCACAGACACACATGCAAACACGTACACACACACACACACACACACACACACATACACACACACACACACACACACACACACACACACACACACACACACACACGGTCATGTAAGCAAAACACAACAGGCCCAAGTCCAGATCTGTAACAAATAACAATCCAAAGTACTTGCCTCTGCTGTCTTAACACACAATCTTCAGAGTACACACGGACAAGTGTCAGAGCCTGTGAAAGTCAGTGCCTATCAAATAAATCTGTATTTTAAGAAAAAGCCTCATTGTGGCTTTATTTATAGTAGCCAGAAACTGAAACAACTCACATGTTCCTCAAATGAAGAATGGATAAAGAAAAATATGGTATATTTATACAACAGAGTATTACTCAGCTGTTAGAAAAAAAATGATATCATGAAATCTTCAGGCAGATGGATAGAACAGAAAAGCTCATCTGGAGCGAGGTAACCCAGACACAGAAAAACAAGTGTGGTATGTATTCTCTTATAAGCAGATATTAGGTGTTAAATACAGGATAATCACACTAGTGAAGGTAAACAAAACCAGGCTGTGATGCAGACACAACCATGTACTCCAGAGCACAAAGGACTCCTTTCCCATGTCGCCCTCCCTTCTCCTGATCTCACTTTCTAACCTAAGTTTCTATAGAGCTATCACCTGGGAAATGTCCAACATAATTTGGCAAAGAAATGTTTTACCCTGTAAAGAAGGAGATTTAGAGGATGGTTTAAAAGAGAATAAAGATGGTTTCAAAGTTAGAATTTCTGGTTTGCATGCTAGACACCTGGTTAAATTGGGAAAAGTATTGATTCTGTCCACTTAAATTAACTTTAATGTTATATATAATCAAATTGCGGATTCTAATTAACCATTGTAGATCTCTGAAATTCATCTAAAAATACATCAAATCGTTTTTTTTGTAAAATTTTCCAAGTGAAGATGACTGTCATTCAACTTGATTTGTTATTTATTTTCTATTTTACCACAAAATCTTGACCACAACAGGAGAAATTGAGGCTGTGTAGTAAGTAAAATGCAGGTCACATGACTGAGCTAACAAAGCAAGCACAGCATTCTCATTAGGGTGTGATATTATTCCAGTGGTTTATAAAATATTCAAGACTATCATTTTTGAATTAAATTGTTGGCATGTGTAATAATTTTCTACCTAACACATCATACATTATAAAAGAATTTGCATATATTAAAATCAAAATAATCCGAAGTTCACTCCTGTTGACAAGGCTACCCAGCCTCCATCCCTGAGGCTAGATTACTGATACCTGAATCACTGGCTGTAGCTCTTCACTGAATGTTGAACAAGGGAAAATGAATCACGTGTTTTGACCTGACTCTTAATAATTCAGAGTGTCAGCTCATAAGTCTCCTGACAGGGAAATGTCACATTCTAAAACCAATTCCCAGAGAGTCTGCATCGGTACCTTTCAGATTTGTTGACACGAGCTGCAACTTTGTTATCCCCTTGCAAGTGTGAATATAACTGGGTCAGAAAAACAGAGCACAACCAGAGGACTTATCCACAAATGCCTATCAACTTCCCACTTGACTGTGCTAGCCTATTTTCCATATAATGGACAATCACCAATACTAGCTACATTTTTCTTGAAGTAAAAACATGCTTAAGAGATGCATGAGTGACAGAAAATACTGGTGGTAAAGAATTATTTTCTCTGTAAAACTGAACTGATCATCAGAAGAACTACCTTCAAAGAACTGGACAAAGAAACAGAAAACCACACATTTAAGAAAACACATGTCTCACATCTAGGATTCCAAAACTCCATGGATTACAAGAACACAGATCTGAAAAAATTTAATGGCTGTGGATAGTAAAGCAGATGGACCTTCAACAGCACAAAATTATTTTTCTCCTTCAGAAATACACCATCAAAGTCCCTAATCAACCCATTAAACTGTTAGCAAATTGCATTTTTGAACTCTTTAAAGGGGTCCACTTCAGTCTTCCAAGAAAAAATTGTCTAGGGCAAGATACAAAGATTTCTTGCCATGATTACCATTTCAAAACTAAAAATAGCTGTCCGAGAAAATCGACATCAAACAGCTTCTTGTCACACATCTGACCTAATTCAACAATCTCATTTCAATCAATCCAGACTGAAGATTTGCTTCCAGGCTTAAAACTTCTGCTCAGAATGAGAAAACACACAGAGGACTGATGACTTTGAGCACAATTTACATCTAAAATATCCAGGTGTACAAAATAATAGAAACTGCTTAATGCCTGCTAACAGAAAGCCTGTTGGGTTAATTTTAGAAAATTCATACAATGAAATATTATATAGCTGTGAAGAAGACCTCTGAGAAGAAAAAGAAAGGCACAAAAATGAGCTGTAATGTGTTAATATTTGCACATACACTCACAGACACATGAAGCGCCACTTTCTGGAACTACACAAGAATGACAAAAGGGTGGCTGACTCTGAGAAGACAGTAACAGACAAGGCAAAGGGCTGGGACCCAGTAAATTTGTACCACTGCTCTCCTGCCTTTGAACTCCATATCTGTATACCTAATATGCATTTTCAAGTCAAATTGAATAGTCCTAGGGAAGGAAAAATGTTGGTGTTGTTATTAATGCACAGCCATGCTTGCTGTCCTTCATATTGAGCAGTGTGTCCAGGGAGACATGAATACCCCCAGGCCATAGTACCTTCCCATCATCCCCTCATATCCTGGAAGCTTCTCATTACAAAGGTAGAGTTTCAGGGTTGGGCATGAAGTTTTTCCCCAGCTATTCCTTGAATTGTCTCAAGTAAATTTTCCCTGGTAGTGCCAAGTGGGGACTTTGAGGGCAAATGCCATTTCCCTTCCAAATCTGCCTCCATTGTCCCCTTTACAGAAAACCTTCTCTGAACAAACACACATTCTAAGTAAGAGACTAAGCTGTATAAGAGCAGCACCAAGGCCAGTGTCTAGGCTACGTCCTCCTACCCTACCTCCTGGTCGCGGTCCCTAGGCCTTCTATATAGAAATCGATAGTCACAACACTGCCCCTCTCCTTAAATAAAGAGTTCACCAATCTTGACAGCACTGGGATCCAAAGGTTCTGGCCCAGCAAGACAGAATACACAGTTACCATTGAAGCCCATGGAAGCCTGTGGTTGAGTCTGAACCCTGGGTTGGCCAGTCACTTATGAATGTGCATACCCTTTCTGAGCAGACTTTCATTTCTGTAAATATGGACAATGACGCCCCCTGTCTGTGGCAGGCTCATCCTGCACTTTCCGTTCAGAAAGCAGGTGTGGAATGAAGTCCATTAGCTAAGTCCCACATGTTCTTTTTATTGAAAGGAAACATTAAAAAACTGAAGAGAAATAGAAAAAATATATAAATTATAAGACAACATAAAAGCAGATCTGTGATTTTCTCCCCACTTATATATATAGTACTAATGCAAGGGAAGAATATAACATTTTCACTAGAGATCACATTAAAAGTTGTAGTTATAAGTTGACTGTGAGAACAAAATGTATTAATTCAATGTAAAATTAACTGCCCTTAGTACACTGCCTGGCACTAAGCATCTCCTCAAAACATTAAGTGCATAATTCTGGTTATAATAACATTAATCTATTGATATCTTTGTCTCCATCATGCCTCTCCAGAAGTAAAAGAACAAAATCAATATGTAATTAGTGTAAAAATATGATACTAAAATGCAGATCTTATTAAAGTTTACTTAATTATATAAAAAAAATCCACAGGTATAATTGTCAGCATTTTATTGAAGAAGTTTCTTCAAAACACCAGAAAGAGATAAACACAGTAGAATTACATAACATGCTTAGGTAGAAGACACCAAGGCTTGGTTCTCTCTCTCTCTCTCTCTCTCTCTCTCTCTCTCTCTCTCTCTCTCTCTCTCCCTCCCTCCCTCCCTCCCTCCCTCCCTCCCTCCCTCCCATGTTAATAAAGAACCTTGAGAAAATATCAACTTCCCTTTCCTCTGATTCTACATTTGCACAGAGCCCTGTTTGAGTTCTGAGTTCTCTGTCGGACCTTCAGGAAATGTTATCACTGGACAAGGGGTCACTCTAAGGGTTGGCTGTGCTCTGTGAGAAGATAAAATCCTAAAGCTGAGTATATGTTTATCACTTGTATTGCTGGCATTTCACTGTAATTTGGAAAGCAACGCTGGCATTGGTAGTTTAATCAGCATGAGACTGCTGCTGACACACAGACCAGCTATTATTTTGGTGACTCTACACAATGTCAGGCCACTACATGACTAGAATAATGAAAACACCCTGATAAAAGACTCTTGGGCCATCTTGGGTCCTCCTCCAAAGAAAGACCCACGCAGGTCGTTTAATCACAGCCTGATGCATATCGGTGCCAGGGTAAAGCACTATCAAGGCTTCTGTAGTTAAAACAGCCTAGAAACCACGCGCAGCAATTCCTTCAAGTCCCCCTTCTCGGAAGAAGGCGGGTGTGGTATTTACAAAGTCTCCCTATGGCCAAGAGAGCTAAAGGGGCCTTGCTAAAACCCATGTGATGTCTGATTCACAAGGCCTAGAAGACATACATCTAGCAAGTTCCCGGGAGCACTCATGCTGGGCAGTGCTAGTCTGAGGAAGACACTGAACGGCTCTTCCGGTCAGGCCCCTGCAGCACATCTGTGTAACGAACAGGCAAGAAATGTCTGGGTTTTCGTTGCTGTTGTTTTGTTGCTGATCCTTCATGATGAACTTGAAGTTTGCCTAAATCTATGAAAACACATTCTAAAAGACCCTAGACATTGGGGCAGATAGATCCAAGCCTTGGCCTCACAGAGGTGCCAAGTTCTGGTGACTTTGCTATTGGTTGTTGTATTAAAGCCACTCCACATAGTTCAAAGGGAGGTTTATTTTGTGGGGTAACTCACAAGTGAAGGGATAGGTAACAGGATCTGGGAGAGGTATGGCGCAGTCTGACAGTGTTCTCTGGAGAACTCTGCTTGGTCTACCTCCAGCATCCAGGATCCAGGAACCAAGAGAGCTGGCACATCGGATCTCGGGTCTTCAGGGGTCCTGTCTCGGCCCCACCTTGTAGGTGGGGCAGTTACTGAAGCCCCAGTGGGGGTAGTACTTCCAGGTCAAAGCTGGAACAGCTGCCCACTGCACTTTGCCACAGAGTGAACCATACAACAGGGCCCTCAGAGGCTTGTGAAGTTTTAGTGCAGCAGATCCTTCTAGAACTTCTTTAGGTTCTGTTTGCTTACAGAACAATAAGTGTTCCCTGTTTGGAAATAGTCCCCAAATGTTCCCTCTTGCTTAAATCACATGAATTCTTAGCATACACAACACACATATTGTAATCTCTGACTGAATGGAGGCCTTGCTCCTCTCAGGGAGAATGGAAGGATGTTATTTCGGGGAACAGCGAGAGTACCTTTACCAATTTTTTTCTAAGTTGCAAAATACTGCAATAAAGTACTGCTCAAGTCAGACTGAAACAATTTTCCCATCTGTCAAAATATTTTAAATAGCATCAAGCTGGTATTACTTAGTCAAAACACTTCATCAGAGACGGAATCTAAATTTAAATAGGCAGTTCCTCGAACTGTGTAAGTAAGGTGAACGAACTGTGGTCGAGGCCATGCAGCTCTGGGATAACCTACAAGGCCTCATTAAAGAGACCTTGGAGGAAATGGGTGTTAAGCCAAGAGTACATATATTCTAGGCAAAGAAAAATAAATCTTGCAGAACAGGCTAAACACTGCATTGTGCTTGAACTGACGCACTTCAATTCTTCCCAAATGCTATAAACCACTAAAGCTTTACGAAGTTTCTGGTCCATTTTCGTAAACTTTCAAGTATAAAGGAAGGGGGAGGGGTGATTTATAGACTGGTCCAGAGATCATAACAACACCTGCAGGAGCTGAGTTCATGGTAATTCCTCACCAGCCATCGCACCCTGTGTGTGTTCCTGAACCCTCTGGGTTTACTCCTATATGGGTTCACATAGCTGAGATCTGCCTTGTATAGTGGCCCTGAGGATGACATCAGAGGACACTGGGAGGGTTCTGTTTCCGCCTTTGTGTTCATCCAAGAACACTCTCATTAATTCCCAGAGTTTCAGTTTATGTTAAGAGACAGCATAATGAGGGAAGCTAATGACTCTCAATTTTTGATACATGTGCATATTACACATATAATAGATATAATGAATACATGACAATCCATACACTTTCAGATTTTAAAAATTCTCTACTTGTTTTGCTATGAATCTGTCACAAGGATTAGCAGGGCAACTTCTCTGGGTAGGACAGACATATCTAACATGCTTCCATAAAGAACTGTATTACCAATCTTCTAAAGATGTCAAAGCTTTCTTCAGCTTTTAGAGACCATTAAAACCTAATACAGTGACATCTCCCATCATCTCCAGAGAAACACAGGGTTTGGCCCAGTCCTGAACCTAGAATAGTGCAGCTCTCAGACCTCAAAGGACAGTGGTTAATATAAAAACTTTCAAGTGCTCAAAGTGCAGAGAGTGAGTTACTTCCGAGGGCTCAGACACAAATGGAACATGTATATCACACTCCCTCCTCAATGCCCAGGGATCATCTCCTAAGAAGGAGGTAGTAAGATGATGTGAGATGGAAGTCAGGGAAGACCAAAAAGAGAAAATGCCTCTGAACACAACTGGAATGCCACCTTCATGAACTCAAAGCAGCTGTGCTTTCCTGTATAACATCAAGGCAGTCAGGCTTCCCACATGGAGTAGGAATGAGTTCATAAGCCCCCATCCCTTAACTAAGGTGCTATGGACAGGTAATGGCTTCCCAGGATGGGAGAATTAGTTCTCTTTAAGATATGGCTCCTGGTTGTCAGTGCACTGTGTGGCTTGGAGACGCCACAGTGTACTGTGGTGGAAATTCGCCATGCTGCACTCAAGGCCCCACACTACTGCAAACCTGCCATACTGTAGTCCAGGGCTTGCCTGAGAGACACAACTAGGAAGCTGTTATAGCTCCGTTTTAGAACCTTTTTTTTAAAGCATTCTCAGGTTTTCGGTGGAAACTCTTGCCCCACATTGGGCGCCATTTGTAGCTGAAAGTTTTCCTGCATCTCGCTGAGTTGGCAGCCGCTCAAATAAGCACACAGAGGCTGATATTAATTAAAACTTCTTGGCCATTAGCTCAGACTTCCTACTGACTAGCTCTTACACTTAAACTCAGCCCATTTCTGTTAATCTATATGTCGCCACGTTGTCTGTGGCCTTACCTGTGTGCCATTACATGCTGCTCCCTGGATGGCGGACTGGCATCCCCTGACTCAGCCTTCCTCTTCCCAGAATTCTTCTTGTTTGCTTATCTCACCTATACTTCCAGCCTGGCTACTGGCCAATCAGCATTTTATTTATCAACCAATCAGAGCAACACATATTCACAGCATACAGAACATCCCACAGCATGCTGTGAGTTGAGATGCCACCTGAGGCCATGTTAGTGTTGCTGGTCCATGCTGCTGCCCCAGGCTATAAAGAAGCCTGAGATTCATGGAGACACATGCAGTCTATGTCACTGCTTCCTTGGTGATGTCTTTAGGTTTAGCTGCTTCAAGGCACTGAGCTGAAGTGAGTGACATGTGCAATCACCTAAGGCCATGCTGAGCTTGTGGCCCATGCAGCCATGGAGGGCCAGGAATGGGCCAGTGGTCTTGATATAGTCTAGGGCCGTATTGATATCTATGACCTGTGTCACCACCAATGCCCAAGCAGATGCCTGTGGTCCAGGCTGCTGCCTGAAGTCATGTTAATATTGGTGTGGGAGGGAGAGCCAGTCCACCCCACAGGTGGCAGCCACACAGCGGCCCTATAATGCTGTGGGAGCTGAAGAGCTGGCCCCACCCCTCGGTGGGCGTTTCATGGCAGCACCAACAATACCTTGGGTGTGGAAGAGCGGGCACACTGAAGGAGAGCTGGTTTCACATCCCACAGGCCCACAGCACAGTCAGGATGACAGAGACGACATCACAGATGCTGGAGAGCTGACCTCACCCCTCCCTGGGCCACAGCACAGTGGTGCAGGTGGCGGCGTGGGACAAAAGAGCTGGCTCTGACCACCACAGGGCTCTCCTCAGTTGATGGTTTCTGGCATGGATGAGGAAAGAGAAAGACTCATCTTCCCTTAGGGGGCTGACCACTAGGAATTTGACCAAACCCCAGTGAATATATGGACCATGCAAAAAGGACTGCTTTTTTGGAGGGGTCAGGGGGAGGAGGGTGGGCATGGAGGACAAAGAGGTGAGTGTAATTGGGTAGCCTTCAACTGGTTTTCAAAATTATCCTATTGAAATGTTTCAGTCGATTATGTATCTTGGCTAAATTTACAAATAAACTTGTTTATTCAAAGAAACAAAAAGAACCTACTCTATCTCACTGATACACTTTAATTAGAATGCAAAGTTTGCCAAACCAAGTATACACAGATTATTTCCAAACACCAGAGGCAAAATGCTATTGTTTTAACCTTGTTTCTTTCATAGTTTTATGGGTTTGTTTAACCAAGTGAAAAACTGTTTGTGTCAGGAAAAAAAAAAGTTAAACTTAGGACTGGAGAGCAGACTCAGTGTGTAAAAGCCTTGCTGTGCAGGTATGAGGACCTGAGTTCAGACCCTCGACACCCACACCAAAGGCAGACACAGTCATCTCATTTCACAGAGAGATGTTGCTCTGCGGTGCTCAGGTCTCCATGGCCCCTGCTAGAGCAAACCTGGCTCCCCTGAGCACAGCCATCATACGTTTGCAATACCAGACACGCAGTTAGGATGTCTGCTATACAGAATTCAGAACAGAAAACATTTACCACTCTCCCATGTCCCAAGTTTCACGGGCACTGATCTAAAGCTAGCCATCTCAAGACTGGCAGCGCTAGGGTTACTGATCAGAGCTGAAAACCTTCCAGGACTAGCTCCAGACTTCGGAGAAGTCATTTAAAGAAATTATTCCTGAGCATGCACATTAATAAAGTCCTGATAATAATTCTCAACTTACTACTTGGTTGTGAGCAATAAATGACAGAATGTAAAAAGACCTCAACCAAGTACCTGCTGTATTGTAAATTCAGAACTCTTTCACAATCTCAAAAAAGAAAAGAAGACATAATAAGGGCACAGAGGCATGCAGGGTCAAATATAATTCCCTAATTGCTAAAGATGGGCAGAGCTGAAGTCAACAAAATTCTATGTATCAGTTGGGATTTAACTTAAATGGCCATTAACGTCGAACCAGACAACACAGCATCGCAGGTTGGCAGCGGCTTCACCAGCCAAGCTTCTCTACAAGCCCTGAGCTGGAGTGTGACCATCCACATCCCTAACCAGCATATGGTTAAGGCAACATCAAAACTGTCTGGGGTTCCAGGAAGTCAGCAGTCAACAGAGTCTTAGCGCACAGACGCAGAGGTGACCGTCACGCCTAAGGACAGCTTCAGGGCCACACATACATGAGACAGAGTCCTAACATAGGAGTTCCTACTTGCCTAGCCATATGCTAATCTACAACTCCATTTCCATGGGACAATGAGAAGCAGATTTGGCAGGCACATAACAACTCTTCTGTACACTTCAATCTTTGCTTTACAACATAAAAATAGAAGGTTTCATTCTATGATCACCCTTTTGTCCTCTCATAATGATAGCTCCTGCTACGCTACCTGGTCACCCCACTAAATCATTACATCAGCTCATGTTCTTAGCCCATCTATGATAAACCAGTTTTTTAATAGCTTCAGAATGATATTCTATATCCATAAAAATCCTATGCTTTAAAGAAAAATCATGGACTGACCAATTAATAACAACATAAATAATATTATATAATACTTATCTAAGTATTAACAATTCCTAACCAACAAATAATACAGAGCACAGTATCATGATCTAAAGTCCCTTCAATTTTCTCTATAAAATGACACAAAAAAACTACATATGCCAAGAGACTCCCATGAAGCAATGATTAGGAACAACACAGATGCACCAACATCACAAGTGGCAATGAGGTGCATAAAGTCACAGCCTGACCCAAGAGTGCAGATAGACAGTGGTCCAGGAGTATCATAATTATGCAAATATGTTCCACCCACTGGCTGTACAAACTTGGGCTCTGAATGTGAATATCCACCAAAGGAGAGCAGGAACTGATCACGGGGACTCTGCTCACACTGGAGAACTGTTACTGTCACTTCAAAAGCAGCACAGTCCCAGCACTGTGAGGGGAAGTGGGCATAAGCTGCCATCCTTAACCCAGACGCTATCTCCAATTGATAACCACTGGCAAAGGGAAAGCACTCTTAAGGGCAGGCCCCATGCCCAGCAGTGGATCCCAACATAAAACAAATTCAGTGGTACCTCGGAAGACTTCCGTCTCAGGATGTTTCGTCTGGGCTGGGTTTGTTTGGTTAGTTTTGTTTTTGTTTTCTCCTTACAGGTCTCTTGCTTTGACATTACAGATTCTGATTTTGTGTTTTGCAGGATTTCTGTGTGTGCAAATGTGTCTGTTTCTTGTGCTTCTTCTTCGGCTTTTTTCCATTGTTTGTTTCTTTCACCCTGTTCTAGTTTGTTTGTCTTTATTTTTATCATTTTTAGCAGTTGATTTGTTTGCTAATGGGGGGTGAGGATATGGGTGGGTAGGAAAATGGGGAGGATCTGGGAGGAGATGGGTGAGGGGAAACCATGAACAGAATATATTGTTTGAATAAATTTTATTATAAACTAAAAGGAAAAATGCAGCAAAGTCTTTAACACAGTGTTCTTTAGGTGAGCCACCTGCTTTTACAGATGCACAAGTGTAGAAATGACCAAACTCAATCATATATTCAAAATTCGTGTTTTATACATCGATATACTCTGACGGTGGTAGAAGGGGACTATGAAAACACACATGGGGGAACCTGGTCATCTGAGAGCATGGAAATAACACGACGTTTCCCACTGCACCATTTACTTGCCTCCTTATTAAACATGAGTGTCTGCTGGGAAAGGAGTGGGGACTGGTGTTTCTCAGTAAGGGCACAAAAGACGGTGGTGCATTGCTCCGGTAATGTGTGTGTGTGTGTGTGTGTGTGTGTGTGTGTGTGTGTGTGTGTGTGTACATATCTATACATATGTATATATATATGTATATATTGTACATTTATGTCAATTCGTAACATTTGTATAAATGGGAGTCAATGTTTTAGTCTCCATTTCTGCATTTAAATACCCATATCACAATATGAAAGTAAGTATTAAGCTATTCACTTTCCCAGTGGGTTACTAAATAATTCTTACATTAGTTTCTGAAATAAAATAGGGGATTATAACCACTTTATGCAAGGAAAATTTGGTACATGGGTCTATCTATGTGCATACACATGTGTGTATATATGTATGTGTGTGTATGCACACATATGGGGTGTATGTAGAGATTTCTCTTTTGCTATAATTATTTTAAACCTAGGTTTAAAAATATAAGTTCAGGGACCCACATCACAGAACAATTAATCTTCAACAAAATTGCCAATATAATTTGGAGAGGTGATCACTTTTTATATGAATGTTCACATAAGCTTTCTCCATAATAACTCCAGAGTGGAGATAACCCAAACCTGTCAATAGATTCATTGATAAGCAAGGGGTAGAAATTGCATGGAAGGTACTAAAATAACTATACTAAAGAGAAGTCAGGCCTTCCACACATATGCTATTTCTACTTATCAAAATTTCTAGAAAATATAAACCAGGTAACTGTCAGACCTGCAGAGACAGCTCAGAAGTGAAGAGTATTTGTTGTGCGAGCCTGAGGGTGGGCACTTGGATCCCCACACCCACTAATAAGCTGGGCATCCTCCTGCACAGGCCTGTAACCCCAGTGTGTACACCTCACACATAGACACACACACACACACACACACACACACACACACACAGAGAGAGAGAGAGAGAGAGTTATAAAACAACTGTTTTATTTATTTATTTATTTATTTATTTATTTATTTATTTATTTATTTATTTATTTTTTTGGTTTTTCGAGACAGGGTTTCTCTGTGTAGCTTTGCGCCTTTCCTGGAACTCACTTGGTAGCCCAGGCTGGCCTCGAACTCACAGAGATCCGCCTGGCTCTGCCTCCCGAGTGCTGGGATTAAAGGTGTGCGCCACCACCGCCCGGCTAAAACAACTGTTTTATAATAAAAGAAAAGCCCAAGTACCATGTTTAAATTAATATGTTCTATTTATGCAGAAGCCACTGAGGAATACTGCTTGCTGGCTTGCTCCTTAACTTGCTTGACTTGCTTCTTACACAACCTGCCCAGGATGGCACCACCTATAGGTAGGCCCTCCCACATCAATCACTAGTCAAAAAAAAAAAAAAAAAAAAAAAAAATGCCTAGGAGCATGTCCACAGGCCAATCTGATGGAGGCAGTTCCTCAGTGATGTTTTCTCTTCTCAGGTGACTCTAGTTTGTATCAATGAAGTTAATGTTGATGAAGTTAGTTAATGAAGACTAACCAGCATGTCTGTTTTCAAAGGGGGATCTTACTGTAATTGTACTTGTTTCTTTATTTGATAGTAGTTTTCTTAAAATGGTTCAGGATGAATGGTGAAAGCTCTCCTCTAAAAAACCAGGATCCATGCTGTCAGGCTTTGCAAGAGACATTTTATAAACCATAAAATAATCGTTCTGGGAAAAACTTTGTAACAACTGCATATGTGAAATCACCATAATCTTCCAAGTTATGTGGAGCAGTTCTTTTCTAGCAAGCACAAAAGCTTTCTCTACTTTTAGTATAAGGAATATAAGAAATTGAAGTTGTGTAGAGCTCAAGAACTTTAACTTCATATTTGTTAATATAATTACTTTTATTTACATATGGAGACATTTTCAGACTGAAAACTGAATTGGCTTATTAGGAGCTAGGAATATAGATCATTGGCATGGTGCTTACTCAGTATGCATGTGGCCTTGGGTTCAATCTACATGACTAAAGAGAAGTAAGTAGATAGATAGATAGATAGATAGATAGATAGATAGATAGATAGATAGATAGATAGATTGTAGTGGGTAGCCATTCCAGCTTTGGTCTGGAAGTTCCAACCCCCATTGAGGCTTCAGTAACTATAAAGCCTATAAAGTGGGGCCAGGAGAGGGCCCTGAAAACCAAAGATCTGGATGTGCCACCTTCTCTTGGTTCCCGGACCCTGGACGCTGGAGGTAGACTAAGCAGAGTTCTCCAGAGAACACCAAAGGACTGCACTACATCTTTCCCAGACCCTGTGACCTACCTATCCCTTCATTTGTAAGTTACGCCACTAATAAACCTCTCCTTTAACTACATGGAGTGGCCTTAATAATTTCACCAATATCTGGTGCCCAATGTGGGGCAAATTCCAAAGGCCTGGGTGGCTCCTGCCCTCAGCTTCCTCCCCAGCTGGCGGGTACCTAAACCCGCCTGCAAAGTTCCATATAACCAAGGAACGCCTACACGGTTCCATTCCTGAAAAAGGGAGCAGCTAGTCCAGTCTCAGTTCCCTAGCTTAGCCCCCAGACCAGCGAAAAACCAGCTGTGAGTGAGGCATTCCCCTCCTCCCTGAGTACAGGCTCCTCTCTGTCTTGGCTCCTGCCTTCAGCTGCCACCAGCCAAGGTTGCCAGCAGGCCCTGCTTTGGAGCTGTACCAACGCCTCCCAATGGCTGAAAAGTGCTACTACATCTCCCCCTTTTATATTGATACAAATATAAAACTATATTTGTTATAAAGTACATATATTTCTACTCTTATTTGAAATATTTGTATATTGATACAAATGTAAATTTATATCTGTCATACTTTATGTATGTTCTACTTCTGTTTAGGATATTCTGTATATTGATATATATTTAAGATTATTGTCATATTGCATATTGCATTATATATTCCTACCTCTGTTATAAATATCTTGTGTATTGTCACAATTTTGAAGTCATCTATCTTTACCATACATTTGCTTATAGACTGTTTACCTTATTTACATGAAGCCTTAGTCCTTAGGTTATTTCGGTAGATAAGACTTATAGATTTATAGTCACCTATGCTTTTCATCTTATAGTTACATTAGTTAAGTTATCCAGATTTACAGATACATAGGTCAGATGGACAGGTAATCTTCAAACACTTCATAGACCTAGAGAATATGGCATTTAAATAACTTAAAATTCTGTTGACATGAGACACAATTGCTCCTGGCAGCACCAATTTGATCCCGAGAGAATGTTGGGCTTCTAAGACATTTCCATTTGGAAGTTTGTCTTCTTGGCACAAAATGGCCTACTGGGCAAAGATCTGCCCTTGCCTCGACTGCTGACAGTATGAATGCTGTCCTTTCTGGACAATTGGGACACAAGGAAAGTGACCACTGTACTCTGCCAAGACAGGGTAAGATGGTCTCTCAGAATTCCTGCTTCTAAAAATGGTCTGTCAGATACTCTGGGCCTATAGCCAATTTGAATGCACCAACAATGCTAAGAAACATTAGGTGACTGTCCAGGCTGCCAGCTGTCTCGGTCTTCTCTTACAAGATTCCCAAAAGTTGCTTACATCCATCTACCATTTCTCAGGTACCATTATATTCCTTCTCAGGTCTTTGATGGGAGTGAAGACTAGCAGTTATAGTCACAACTTTGTGTGTGTGTGTGTGTGTGTACAAAGTATCTTAGATAGAACATATTAAGTATTAGATTCAGGTTCTTTAGGATAGGACACCTTTTGGAATGATCTTTGTAACATACCATTTACCTAGAAGCTCTAGACTTCTCTGGATTTTAGTATGTGTTTCTTGCTTGATATTGTTCACATTGATTGTAGTTCCATCTTATCTAGGTCATTATCCCTCATTACTCCTGGACAATATTTGATAACCATTCCTTTGTATATAGTCTTGTATTAGGTTAGAACCTTCTTATTTAGACAAAAAGGGAGAGATGTAGTAGGTAGCCATTCCAGCTTTGGTCTGGAAGTTCCAACCCCCATTGAGTCTTCAGTAATTATGCCTATAAAGTGGGGCCAGGAGAGGGCCCTGAAAACCGAAGATCCGGATGTGCCATCTTGGTTCCCGGACCTGGACGCTGGAGGTAGACTGAGCAAAGTTCTCCAGAGAACACCACTGGACTGCGCTATGTCTTTCCCAGACCCTGTGACCTACCTATCCCTTCATTTGTAAGTTATACCACTAAATAAACCTCCCTTTTAACTACGTGGAGTGGTCTTAATAATTTCACCAATAATAGATAGATAGATGATAGATAATGGATAGATAGATGGATAGATAGATAGATAGATAGATAGATGGATAAATTTCGTATGTCCATATACTTTTTATGTTTACAGAGAACACTTCATACATTCTTAAACATATCAAGTGGCATACACTTCACTTTTAAAATATCCTTCTATTCACTGTCACTTCTTTAAGGTGGTAAATCAAAGACAAACCCATATTTACAGCTTCAGCAAGAGTAAAACTGATTAAAGACATATCTCAGCCTTCACACTCTTTGGAAAACCCGTGTGTGCAGAGAGAGACAGCTGTAGGTGGTGAAAGATGTGAATTCTGAGGGAGATGTCTGAGTTGCCAGGAACTTGTTACTGTCTAGAGGCTTTGATTTGATTAAACAAGAGGAAATGAAGGGAGTCACAGAGAGATTAACACCAAGCCTAGGCCATGCATCAGCCTTCCCCGGGACAAAATACTGCTGAGTGGAAGAGCCTGACCTTTGTGCAGCTTGGACCTTTCTGGCAAAACACTATGTGGTGCAATGGGAGCAGATGCACCGGAAGTGGCCTCACCAGAGGAGTGGTGTGGTTCATTACACAGAATTAAAACTGAAGCAAAGTCAATAGGAAAAGACATGCTAGCTCTTGGGATGTGATGGGTCCATTATGCTTCTTGATGACATATATTACCCAAAGGCACTTACAAAACTGAGGAAACATGTTAAATTGGGGATTATCAGAACATGTCTTAAGTAGGTCAAATTTTGAAGCAAAAATGGCTTCAAATGTTATACAGCAATTCACACACACACACACACACACACACACACACACACACACACACACAGAACAAAGGGGGAAAATACTCTTAGGGAGCTATATTGCCAAGGTGCTAGTTACTTTTTAAAATAATTTTTTAACTCTTCTTTTGCATAAACATGAATGCAGCACTTTAAGATGCAGTCACACACCTGAGGTTTTCTGCCCTTTCACTGTGTCTCAACTTCAATAACAGGCTCGATATTAATCACACAAATATCATTATTCATTTGGAAACTAGAAAAGTTGGTTCCAAAAATGCTTTAATCTAACTTAATGTTTTCAGCTGAGTCTATCCTAATCCTAATTCAAAATATAAAATATTCCTGTCTAATTGTTGAAATCTTCATTTTGTGACAATTACGAAATCCTAATATCACACTTTAAGCAAAATGTCGTGATTTTCTCATAGATAAGTCTGTTATTACAGATTTACCATTTGTTTCTATGATTTCATATGGGATAATTAAGACAACAACCAATGGTAGGATGCATGTGACAGTGGCCTATGTACCAATGTGGTCACAATAAGCACTATCTTAAGGATAAAATTGAGCACAGCTTAATTTTTAAATATCAGCTACATTAAAACTAAACACTCATTTTTGAGAAAAACATAAAATAAGAATACAGAAATATGGGCCTAATATATATAAAACCATTTATGAATTTGAGTGTGGATCACGGAAGTATTTGTGGAAATGATACCACCCGTTCCACTTCATCTGCCATGTTACCTGAGGAGTCCACCAGAAGGCCCCACACTAGGTTCAGGCAATGAGGTGCCCACTGAAGCTGCCATCTGGGAGTGAATACATTAGACCAATAATAGCACATTGTGAATTACTGCTAATAATACAGATGACACATTTGCATTAGTAACTAGTGGGACTCTAGAAAAGGAAACATCGGAACAGAGCTCTAAATGGGGTCCAAGAGAGGAGCAGAGTGTAGCCCTCATCAGGAAGACGTCATCAGGTGGGAAGCAGGCTCAGGATATCAAATGGAGGTGCTCAAGAGGGGAAAGTTATTTAAGTAAGTTTATATATTGAGCTCCATTAACTCTTCCTTTCATGAATGGGAAGATTTAGAACCAAGAACAAAAATGACAAGATCAGGAAACAGACTTCTCTCACATCACAGTTATACCAAGCACTGGTGTGACTTTGACATGAAGTCCTACCATGATTCCAGTCCATCATTTTTTATATATATATATATATATATATATATATATATATATATATATATATGCATATTTATCATCACAGAACCCCCAGCCTAATGTGAACGCTAGGCTACTACTATGTAATGACAATTCCTGCCTTGGGGATGAGTTTCACGGGACATTTTTTATAATTATTCAATCAAACACATTAGCTACATCAAGAATTTTATAATAAAATGAAAAAAAATAGGGAATGGAAGATCTTTCTACATTTTAAGAAAATGAATCTAATAAGTTTTAAAATTGTTTTTACTACAGAAACTTCCCTAATATTCACTACAGAATAGGAACTAACTATCCATAAAATGTGCAGTTCCCATGTAAGATGTCTCACAGCCATCAGGTGAAGCACCGCCCTCTATTTATAACCAGTTAGGTGAATCCTGTTGAAAATTAATCCTAGGGAATTAGCTCATGTGTTTATTGATGACTTTCACTTACTGATTTCTCAAAGAAGGATCAAAAAGAAAACCAAATTGAAAGAACACTTTGTGGGACCAAGAGATTGTTGTCGAAGTATCTGCCTTGCAAACACAAAGGACCTGAGTTCAATCACCAGACCATGTTTTAAAAATGCTTGGCATGTTGGCTTCTGTTCAGGGAGGCAAGACAGGTAGATCACTAGTGTCCACTGGCATGCCAGCCTAACTTACTTGGTGAACTCAAAGTCAGTTAGAACCTTTTCTCAAATTAAAGTGGACTGCCCCAAGCACTAACACCTTAGGCCATGCTTCGGTTCCCACAACTCTGCATATGTGTGCACACATGCATGAGCATGTGCATACACACAGAGAAAGAGAGGTAAGAGACAGACAGACAGACAGACAGACAGAGATCACTCTACACTATGAAAACCTGTAGGTAGACCCTGGAAAGGTCATTAAGATCTCCTACTCCTGTATACACAGCTTCTGAGGACGATCTACCACCACCAATGCCTTACACTGGCACCGAGTAGATATGTGCCATATTCTGTGTCTGGACTACTCAGCCCTGG
This sequence comes from Peromyscus leucopus, assembly GCF_004664715.2. Classification (NCBI taxonomy): domain Eukaryota; kingdom Metazoa; phylum Chordata; class Mammalia; order Rodentia; family Cricetidae; genus Peromyscus; species Peromyscus leucopus. Next base: position 4,003,178 of record NC_051075.1, read on the forward strand.
CACTGTAGGCATTGGCGGCCAAATATTCCGAGGGAGCAGAAAGCTGCCATACACATTGTAGGATGCTCCTCGACATCTCTGGCCTTAGCTAGCAAATGCCAATAACATACCTCTTTCCTGTTTTGTGACAATCAAAATAGCCTCGGCCACTGTCAAATGTGTCCCAGGGGACATAACTGAACAGTCTGTATCTAGCAGCCTTGACATGTGGAAATGCAGTTATGAAGAACGTGCTGGCTACAAGCGTTTTCTACTTTGGGGAAGTAAATCTAGGACAACATAAACAGTTTACTTTCATTTCCTTGAATATCATGCACTTTATGAAAATAGAAATAAAAGCATAAATATGCCACTTAAGGAATCATTATGGCTCTTTCTTGTACTCACATCTTCATGCAGTTAGTCAGTCATAAAATTCTTAGTTTATCCAAACAATATAATTGTAAAGGACCTGCATGTTCTGCCTTTTTACTTCATGGCAACGAGATTCTTGTGAACAATCCCTTTATGGTTCTTGAAAGCATATTAGTTCTTTATGCAAAGTAGGTAGCTATTCCTTGTCTTGACTGTGCTTTCTCTCAGTTTCCTCTGCAGTCACAGCTTTCTGGATTTCACTTTTATCTGGCCATTATTTATCCTGATTGGCTGCTTCTCCACTACTTATCTTATAAGTTTTGGGAGTTTCCAGAGTTGAGCTTGGGGCCCTTGGCATTTCTTGTAATATGCCATTTCCCTGGGTGATCATCTCCCTGACTTCACGGACCATGTCAGCTGCCGTATCCCCTTGAAAGTTTCAGAAGCATTTCATGTGACTGCCTCAGCCTGCTCTGATTTACACCATCTCTGATGTGCGTTTCACATGAAGTCATAACTGACATTCCCTTGCTCGTTTCCCCTGGCAGTTCTTTATCCTACCATACTTGTAATGGGAGGGTCTTCACTGCCACTGTCCTTGATGTTTCACTCAGTCCAGACCACAGTCATTTCCGAACTAGGCTACAGATTCCTAATGCGTTTCTGCACATCAACTCTTACGCCTTGTGAATCTATTCTTTCCTCTAACTCATTCTGAGTGTGTAAACTTTTCAATTCCTTCTAGCTGCACTTGGGCAATTTGCAGCTCCTAACATAACCCACTAGCCTTTGCACAATCCAGACTCTGCCAATACCTGTAAGTAACTCCCCTTTCACGCTCTCAACTGCGCTGACCTTTTCTACTGTTTCTCGTCATACTTTAACAAAACATTTTATTTCTAAAGGAAAGTGACACAAAAACATGGAGAAATATTTTAAATTGTGATGTAAAATCAAGATTGGGAACACGAGTGCCCCAGTACTCGGTAATCCAGTGGGTGACCAAGCCCTTCAAAAATTACATGAACACACAACAAAATAGGCACTGATAAGCAGAATGGCACTTCTGTCTCTAAACGCAGAAGGCTGAGCAGCTTCCAAGCCTGGAGCTAGTTTACACACTGTGAATTATGCATTCTTCTGAGATAAAGACACTGTAGATAAAAAAAATAAAAGGAGAGAAAGCAGACGAAAGAGCAATTGCAGAAGATGGTTCACAGTTGGCAGAACGAGGGAGCCTGTGCTTGCTCCAGGTTCTGAGGGATGCTCAAAGTCCCATACTCCACCCCACTTCTCCTTCAGTCTCTCCCCGCCCTCCCTCCCCTCCCTCCCCTCCCTCTCCCTCCCCTCCAGTAATCCCCCTCCCTCTCCTCTTCCCCTCCCCCTCCATCTCCCTCCCCTCCCCTCCATCTCCCTACTTGCTTCCCTTGTCCCCCCAAAAGGGGCTTTCTCTGTGAAAAAAAGATTTCAAAATCCTTCTAGCAGTCACAAAGACAAAGTGCACCTGAGTTGATCAAGTTGACAAAAGTTCTTTGGACAATGATAGAAAAAATAAGGAAAAATGGAAGAGTGTATGTTATACCAGGTAGTCTGATAAAAGACAAGTCATCATTTTTAACATTTGCATTTTCAGCTCCCATCCCAAGGTAGTCCCTTTCAGTAAAGGGGAGGGGGAAATGAAAGCAATGTTGCTTTGTTGGAGGGAAAATTTTCCCCAAAGTTGTGAAATTCACCTCTCCCTTCATTTGCACGTTCAGTCCTCGTTTTGCAGTTGCAGCAGTAATCTAGAAGAAAAGTAGTGAAAACCAACGCCAGGTTCCTAAACTGTCCGACTGTGCTCGGCCCAGTTCTCTCCAGCGCCTTCCCCAAGACCCAGCCGGTTGCTCTTCCTGCGGTCATCATCAGTGCTTACCATTTGTTTTACAGCGGCGCTCGCTGCATATTCTACAGACTAACTTAGATGAATGTCACCCTCCCTCTGCACAAACTCAAGTGAGACAAATGGCCATGAAACAGCACCTACCACTGAGGCATGGCTAATCTACTGCAAGAACACTTCTGGCTTCCCCTCTTGGCTCAAAACTTATTTCGCTACAGTGGCGCCTCTGCCACACCAGTCTTCATTATTTGTCAGGGTCTGTGACACATTTCCAGACTGTAATTAGGCAGTATAAAAATTCACTCTGGGAAAAAATTATTGTCAGAAGAAAGTCTTTTCCGTGCACTTCATGCTAAAAGATTACTGATAATTCTCTCATTCAGGAAGACTAAGAGCAGAACCTTGCATGCGATCTGACCATACATATTTGAAACAACGTGTTTTTTTATAGGCAAATGCTCTAAGTTGTGAAATCAGACAGACATGGAAAAAATCTGCTGTGTCTAACTAATCATAAACAAGTTACTCCATCTCCCTGTGTATATAAAGACATTTATAATGAGTATCATAGAGAGATATTAGAGGTATCAAACCAGAACAATCACACAGTGCAGTGTCAGCCTATCCTAACCTCACAATACATGCCTGATAAAGAGTGAAAGGTACAGAGAACACCCACACCTCCCAGTTTATTACCAGCCCCAGCATTCCATCTCTGTCATTCCAACTGAAAAGAGTTATTTTGTCAGTCTGCAGTACCAGAAGAAAACCTGGGCAGCCTGGAGACACTTCCTCAAGGCAAAGAAAAGAGAAAAAAAGCTAAGCTAGAGGCAGAGTCCCGGGTAAAGCAGAGCCCTTCATTCCTAGTACATCCCTCCCGACAGGGGTCAGAAGGCCCTGGAAGGTGTGCCTGCACTCTAGTCTGCTATCCCTGGCTCTGGGAGTTTCCACAGGTCTCTGTTGCCTCTCCTCCTGTAGGAGATGAGCAAGGCGAGCTCTGACTGCTCATCTTCAGACAGCTGGAAAGACAGCTGGAGGGGAGAGGGCTGTGGCAAGGGGAAAGTATTCTTAGGGCCCAGACCAAGACTTCTCACGGAAATGTCGTTCGTGTGCCTCTATCAAATAATTAGAAGGTGAATAACCTTCAGAACAGCGAAGCATGCAGAAACAGACCCAACCTCACCTCACTGTAATAATTTCAGGTAACAGCGTGTGGGACCAACACCTTGTTTTAGCAGCTTTCCCTGGCTGTTTGCCCTCTCCCTTGGGAGACGGGTATTATTGTCTTCATTTGAGGTGAGGAAACTCAGGCATGAAAACTTAAAAACTTCTCAGGCACACCATCCATAATGAAACCAAAACTTTGCTGAAATAGGTCAAGTCCCAGAAAATATCATCTTATGTCCCATCCCCACTCACTCATTCACTAGACCTCAGAAGTCTACATTCCCATCAGTCATCATTCAATCCTCTACCCTAACGGTCTCCAAAATTGAAAATAATGATTTGGCCTGACCATTTAGGGAATTTTAGGCCTCTCTCACTTAATGCTTACAAGGGACAAATTTCAAAATACCACAACCCCACAACACCAAGTGGGGGCACACTACAGCGGACACAGGAAACAACACAGGAGTCGGACAGTGGGCACGAGGAACCGTGTGCTATGCACTGCATGTTTATTTGACACTATCAAAGAGATGAAAGCAATGGAACATTTCAACCCAAAAAGGAGGCAACTGAAGACCTTCGGCTGCTTCAGGTCGGAGGGACATCAGGCTCTGTAGGCGATGCCTCTGATGGCCAGAGTGGGATCCCGATATGATAACACATAAGCTTCCTGATGGAAGCTTTCACTCTAGAACTGTCTCCCAGTCTGGAACAGTAGAGACTTCCCCAGAGCTGAATTCTCACTCACTTCTGTCACTGCTGTTGATCAGAATCCCTTTTGTTTCCCTCGTTACAGATTTATCTTCCCACAGCCTACAGATTAGTAAAGACTATTTGCAAAGGGAAGCTTAGAGAAACCCAGCAGGATACCCTTTTGATGGTTCTCTTAAAAACTTAAAGACACTCACCCGTTGTGTTGTGCATCCCCTCTTTGCCAAAGTGTGCTGTGGTTTCGAAAACGAGCCCAGTCCTTCTGAAGCTTTCTGTGTCCGTTATGATATTAAAGAGCCACAAGGAAGGGAAGTGGTTAGGCAACTTGCTAATTTTGTCACACACACCCCCCCCACACACACACACCCCTTAAACAGTACCTGACGCTACAGAAATCAGTGTTTCAGTCTGTTTCCCTGCCACAGCACGGCCAGGAGCAGAGGGAGGGACGCTATCTGGTTTGTAGCACAAGACACTCAATGAATGAACATCTTATTACTATTAATAAGAAGCCCCATAGATGCCAGAAAGCAGTGATTCAACAAAATGAAGAGGAGGAAAGAGAATGGCTGTCAGCTCGTACTCCTGCAAACGCGGCATGGGTGGGAAGGAGGTGATTTTACTGCAATCAGAGGACGTGTGGGAAGTGGCTGGTGTTTCATTTGTTGATAAATTATTCTGCCCTGGAATGGAGCCAGTTTACCGGATATAGAAACTTCCACAACTTGGGGCCCTGGCTCAAACCACTCTTCCTCTGGAGCTTAGTAATTAACAGACAGGACAAAGTAGAAAATGTGTGCCTCTGGATAAGGGAAAATTAAACACTCTGGAGGGGCAGCTAGGAACTATGTCCTAGAAGGAAAATTCTGTAAGAAATTAGCAGAAATTACATAACCAGAGATGGATTTTAATGAAATAAAATGCTTTTGATGTTTCTACCCAACTCCGAAAGACTACAAGAAGTATAAAACACTGTCACCCCAGAGCCCTACATCAGGCAATTTCCTGAGCTACTTAAATGGCTGGTATTTGAACTAAACCTGAAGTGTTCACTTTGAAGTCTATTTCCCACCATAGCTAAGGATTATGGAATTAGAAGAAGAGAAGGTCTGAAAAACCAAATCATCCGGAAGGCTCATTAACCCCTTGCCATAGTTTGACTGAGAATGCATTTCCTCAGAGAAGTTCTGACAGATTATAATCACATGAAATGACAATGTCAAAAATCCCGCGCTGAGGCAGCCGAGGAAAGGAGTTCTTACCCCCACCCTTCCTACTCTTCCTCAACTCAGTATTTCTAACCAAATAAACAAGGAAAAGAAATAAACAGCATGGAGACTACTGCATCCATTCATTTCCCACTACATAAGCCCGTTTTCTACTTAGATCACATAAGTGAAATGTCAGCAGCGCCCTAGTCTGGGATATCACATACCTTGTCTTCTGAGAAGGAACAACAGTAAAATTCTGAGGACCCCATCCCAACTCCCCATCTATACTTGTCAGGGTTTAAGGTGGAAAGAAATTCCTAAGACCTCCACACATGCCCAACACAACCATGTGGCATCTGTTCCTCTCACCATATGCCTCCCTTATCTCTTCCTCTTTCGAATCCTTCACAACCTCCTCAGACTACCAGGGTCTGCAGGAACAGAGCCCCTTCTAGAAGCTTCATTCCAAAATGCCTGCTCATCCCTGTCTGAGACCTTATATAATCCTCTCTGTCCAGCCATAAGTTATTTCCATGTGACATCTTCCTAGAAGACTGAGGCCTCTTCAGGGTAGAGGACTGCCCTTGATGCCCACCGAGAGCCAGCTTTAAACTTTAAAAGAAATCAAAGCTCTACTTACAAATAAGTGTTTTGAGAAACCTCTTCATGCTCCTAAAATGAAACCCATAGATTATACAATCACGAACTACATAGTGTAATTTAAAAAATAATATATTAGAATGCTTTCAGGAATAAGTAGTTAAACACTGAAGAATTCTTCAGGCGCTTGACCTGTCACCAATGAGTAAGCTGTATTGAAGTAAAAAGAAGCCAGTTCTTGCAAAAAGGTGAGAAACTAAAAAGCTGGAAGGTTTTGACATTTCTTAGATATTAGAACAAAAAGCAGCAGGACTCAAATAATGAGCAATAAAACAGAGCTATAAGTACATGATAAAATACATGGAAAATACGGTCAACGTAAGTCCACAGAGCAGTCAAGATAAACCATGGACTATACAGGGACTGGGACGATGGCTCAGTTGTTAAGAGCTCTGAATGCTTTCCCAGAGGACCTGTTCAATCCCAGCACTCACAGGGCAGCTCACAACTGTCTCTGACTCCAGTCCAGGGAGACCTGTTGCCCTCTTCTGGCCTCAGTAGGCACCAGACATAAGCATGTTACACAGATATACATGCAGACAAAACACCCATAAACATATAAACAAATAAATATGGATATAAAAGTAAGCATGGAGATTTTTTTTCATAACAGGTTCTGAGAACTGTTGCTCATTCGTAAAGACTGTAAAGAAGTCTTGGCTTTCTTTCTTTATATATTGAACTAGGGCACTACAAGCACACAGATAAAGCTGTGATATGTTGATTACTCAAGCACCATCAGCAAAACTGGGGTCAGTGATATGGTTGTCAAATCACTGGAGAATCCATAGCAAACCTTCAAACAAGAAAATAGGACCATTACCTGGAATTATATGGCTGCCATTGTCCTTAGGTTACCCTAAGAAAATCATTCTCTTTTCAAACCCTTTAAACCTGAGATCCTGCAAGATCATCAAGAGTGAAGGAGGCCCGGCGGTGGTGGTGCACGCCTTTAATCCCAGCACTCGGGAAGCAGAGGCAGGTGGATCTCTGTGAGTTTGAGGCCAGCCTGGTCTACAGAGCGAGATTCAGGACAGGCACCAAAGCTACACAGAGAAACCCTGTCTCAAAAAAAAAACAAAAACAAAAACAACACAAAACAAAACAAAACAAAACAAAACAAACAAACAAACAAAAAAAAACACCAAAAAATAGTGAAGGAGACCAGGAAAGTTAGAGGATGATGAAGGGCATGTGTGCCAGCTATCAAAGCTCCCCTGTGAGGATTGTGAGGATACAGGGAATGGTGGATCCCAGCAGCAAAGACTTTCTTGTCTTGTAAACCCCTGTATTCTATGGTAGATTCATTTTTTTTTTTCTCAGCAGATTGAGGCTTCTTCAAGGTATAAAAAGTTTGTCTTCAGCCTGACAGGATCTTTTTATTTATTTATTTATTTTTCCTTATTAAGAAATTTTCTACTCACTCCTCATGCTATCCACAGACCCCCCTCCTCTCTCCTCCCTCCTCCCACCTCCCAGCCCTCTTTCCCAAGCCACCCCACATCCCCACATCCCCCAAATCGAGGTCTCCCATGGGGGTTCAGCAGAGCCCAGCACACTGAGCCTAGGCAGGTCCAAGCCCCTTCCCACTGCACCAAGGCTGTGAAAGGTGTCACACCACAGGCACCAGATTCCCAGAAGCCTGCCCATGCACCAGGGACAGATCCCGATCCCCCTGCCTGGGTGCCACCCAAACAGTTTGAGCCAAACAATCGTCTTCGATGTCCAGAGGGCCTAGTCCAGTCCCATGGGGGCTCCACAGCCACCAATCTACAGTTCACGGGCTTCCACTAGTGTGGCCGGTCATCTCTGCACATCCTCCCATCATCATCTCGACATCCCTTGCCTGCAGTATCTCTCCTCTTTCTCATCAATTGGATTCCCGGAACTCAGCCTGGTGCCTGGCAGTGGATCTCTGTATCTGCCTCCATCTGGCCTGACAGGATCTTTAACCTATGTACTGACTCTTCAATTGAAAAATATGTTCAACAATAAAATGAGTAATATCAAGGCTGTGGAGAGAGCTATTTGGGAGCCCGGGGACATGATTTTGATCCACAGGAGTCACATTTGAAAAGTAAAAATAAAAAAGGAAGGTTGGGACAATGGTACAGGTTTATAAACTTAGCACTGAGGATACTGTGACAGGCAGATCCGTGGAGCCAACTAGCCTAAAGTATCTGGCAAGTTCCAAGCTAGCAAGAGACTGTCTCAAAAACAATGTGGCTATCATCTGAAGGACAATACTTAACACTGAGCTCTGCCATCCATGTGCATGCAATATGTGTCCCTGTATACACACACACACACACACACACACACACAATAAAAGACATCTGCCTATTACTCACTATAACAAGCAGATGACCACACACTGTGATCTCATTGTGTAAAAACTATATAAAAATTATATTTTCAAAACTCAAGTCCAAGTGGATCAAAGACCTAAACATAAATCCAGTTACACTAAACTTAATAGAAAAGAAAATAGGAAGCACTCTTGAACGCATTGGCACTGGAGACCATTTCCTAAATAAAACACCGACAGCACAGACCCTGAGCACAACAATTAATAAATGGGACCTCTCGAAATTGAGAAGCTTTTGCAGGGCAAAAGACACAGTCAATAAGACAAAAAGACAGCCAACAGAATGGGAAAAGATCTTCACCAACCCCACATCTGACAGAGGATTGATCTCCACAATATATAAAGAACTCAAGAAACTAGACATCAAAGCACTGAACAGTCCAATTAAAAAATGGGCTAAAGAGCTAAACAGAGAATTCACAAAACAAGAACTACAAATGGCTGAAAGACATTTAAAGAAATGCTCAACATCCTTAATCATCAGAGAAATGCAAATCAAAACGACTCTGAGATACCACCTTACACCTGTTAGAATGGCTAAGATCAAAAACACCAATGACAACCAATGTTGGAGAGGATGTGGAGCAAAGGGAACACTCCTCCACTGTTGGTGGGAATGTAAACTTGTACAACCACTGTGGAAATCAGTATGGCGGTTTCTCAGAAAATTAGGAATCGAACTACCTCAAGACCCAGCCATACCACTCTTGGGCATATACCCAAAGAATGCTGATACATACCATAAAGATACACGCTCATCTATGTTCATAGCAGCACTATTTGTAATAGCCAGAACCTGGAAACAGCCTAGATGCCCATCAACGGAAGAATGGATGAAAAAAATGTGGTACATATACACAATGGAGTACTACTCAGCAGAGAAAAACAATGAAAGCATGAAATTTGCAGGCAAATGGATGGAACTAGAAAAAATCATCCTGAGTGAGGTAACCCAAACCCAGAAAGACAGTTATGGTATGTACTCACTCATTGGTGGATTCTAGATATAAAATGAACAATCAGACCACAACCCATAGAACCATAAAGGCTATATATATATATAGCATGGAGGTCCCTAGGACGACTGTGGCTTATAATAAATTTCAGTTTTACTCAATTATTGAAAAAAAATAGCCAAATGAATAGAAACACATGAACTATGAACCAAAGGCTGAGGGGCTCCCAGCTGGATCAGGCCCTCTGAATAGGTGAGACAGTTAACTGGCTTGATCAGTTTGGGAGGCATCTAGGCAGTGGGACCAAGTCCTGTGCTCAATGCATGAATTGGCTGTTTGAAACCAGGAACTTATGCAGGGACACTTGGCTTAGTCTGGGAGGAAGGGACTGGACCTCCCTGGACTGAGTCTACCAAGTTGATCACAGTCCTCGGGGAGGACTTGTCCTGGAGGAGGTGGGAATGGAGGGTGGGCTGGGGGTAAGGGGAGGGCGTGGGAGGGGGGAGAATAGGGGAACCCATGGCTGATATGTAGAATTGAATGGTATTGTAAAATAAAAAATATATATCACAAAAAAAAAAAAAAATTATATTTTAAAAGGATTCTACAGTCCCAACCATCATGTTTACAGGAAATCTCTATTAATATATTGTTTCCCATCTTCTTTTCACCTTTCAGTATACTCTAACTTTTCAAACTTAATTCTTAAGGTTTTAATTAAGAATTAAGCAACAAAGTACATTTTGAGTTAAGAACTAAAGAGAAGGGAGGTATAAATTTTCTTTGAATACGTTTATAAGCGACCACAGTTAAAATGAACAAACAATATTCTTCTCAAATATTCATCTATGCTGTGTTTCAAATACAGATGAAAGACCAGTGAAGCTCCCAGCCAATAAGAAGAGGTTCACATCCAAGGAAAAACATCCATTGCCTATGTTTCCTAACTTACTACTTCATGTACACTATACAAGTGTAATTAATTCCACAGACAACACTAAAATAATTGTGTTTTTAAAACAAAACCATTAAAAAACTGAAAAAATAAAATTCCCTATGAGCTAATAATGATGGTAGCAATAATAAGTATTAACATTATGATAATGAAGTTAGCCTTTACAATGAAGATGTTTTGGAAATTTAATTACTTTTTTTCCTATTTACTAATTTAATATTAGAAGCTGAGTCATGTTTGAGTTCAATTAAGTTGGTTTATTAACTTCCTCTAAAGCTAAAAGAATGCTGCAGAAAACATCTCTTATAAAACAGTCTTATCCTTTTCTCTACAAAAATCTTAGACCATACTTTATTTCTGTTAAAAAACCTTTCCCCAAAATTGAAATTTTAATTAGAAATGTGGCAAAACTGATCATCACAGGTACCAAACATGACATCATAAGAAAAGCCTACACCTTTAAAATTCACATGTAACAAAGACATTTAAAATGCATAATCAATAGATACTTCAAATTCTATAATGACTATTGATTTTTTTTCAATTTGGAAATGTGTACACTTAGAAAAATGGAACACTAAGATAATTGTATGGAATGATGGTGTAACTTGGAAGAGTGCTTTGTGCTTTTCTGCAAGGAGTAGAAATGTGCAGGGTACTGATTTTGAAAGGAAATTGCCCCATTCTTGTCTTAAGTTATATGGTGACTGTTGCTTAGATTTTTAAATACGTTCTCAAGTTTATTCATTTCAATTCTGCAGGACCAGAAGATTATACAGTTAATGAACTAAATCTTTCAGTTATATCTTTCAATTTTGACTTTCAGATATCTGCTGGTTGGGAATTCAATACTGTTGTGGAACCCAGAGTAAACAACAAAAACACAAGTTGCCCCACACAAGAATAGACCTGAAAGTCCCAAAAGTGCAAGCATCCTATATTGTATGTCCTCCTTAGGAAGACAACTCAAGCATCCTACTGCATATCCTCCTTAGGAAGACAACATGGATTTAGTCTCCTAGAAATGCTTAGACATTTGAGTGAAAACATATACTGAGGTGATTATACTGAGCCAAGAGCTTGCTTACTGACATGTGTTTTTAAAACAAAAGCATTAAAAAACTGGAAAAATTTTAATTTGAACACTGATATGTGTTCAAATTAAAAAATGGTCATTGAAATAAAATATCTCGTTACTTCATGTGTACATGTGTGTATGTGAGTGTACACTGAGTGTGTGTACACTCCCCAGTAAGCATAACACATAATATTCAACTCCAAAGGTAATCTACACATGAAAATTCTGAAAGATTTTCACTTTTGTCTATCAACTGATGCTCAGATGCAGACAGCAAACATGATGTGAAATACACAGCCAGTGGGAGACTTGATGGTTCACCTTTCCTAGAAGTAAAATTGTAGAACTATACGAAATCTATGAAAGAGTTCTTACTCTTTGAAGTGACTCTATTTCTAGGGAAAAAAAATCAAGAGAAAACAGAAATAAAAGACAAAACAAGTGACTGAAGCAGGTGAACACACTGTTAGTTCAGAGTGCCACGGGACAGCGGCAAGTAGTCACTATGTTGCCCATAGACCTGGTAACAAAAGACATAATGTTGTTGTTATATGATGAACACTGACTTCTATCCATTGTAACACTGCAAGATTCTAAGGACATAGAATGTGTTTGTAGTGCAATGTTAAGAATGGGAAAGGATACAAAAGCACATGTGTAGCACCTCAGAGTACAAATATGCATGTGCTGTGCACACCCCCAAAACCCCCACATTTAATAGGACACAAACAAAAAGACAGCTTGAAATATGAAGGCTGTGTCCTTTGGACTCATGTATTTTAGTCATTTTTACTTTGACTTTGTGGGTTTCTAAATTTTTCCTTAGTAAAAAACAAAGCCTCTCCGATGAGTCAGAAGATTTTGAGTAAAATAATCTCATGTTCATATAGAAATGACTGTCTTCTACTCATCTCGTTACTAATGTATCTTATTACCTGTAACCATGGGATGTTAAAGAGCACATCTAATTTACCATAAGTTAGTAATAAAAATTCTCATGGAACAATAGTAAACACAAGTATTGTGTTTAAATTAAAAGAAGGGGGAAATTTACCAACAGATCTCACAATATGAGAAACTTGAGAATCTTTAGTTATTTAACTATCACAACCACGGGGGGTTAAGTTTTCTTACAGGGGGTTGAAAGATAGATTTCACTAGTGGCAAATGGAGCACCAGAGTTGATTACCATTTATGCTTATCACAATGTCAGTGTCTAACTCTACACAAAGCTATTGCTTTTGGAATCCAGATAGTTCACCCATGAAGGTCTTAGAAGTACAACTTATGGAGCAAGGGTGGGAGCAAAGCAGATCTTTCTGTAGCCCTGGTGTGAGTCTGGGAGGTCACACAGGAGCTGGGGAGAACCAGGGATAGCGCAAAACAAATGTCCAACTGAGCCTGTGTTCTGTGAACTAAAAGTCAAGACACAAGGTCCAAAGCTAAGACACCAAGTAAGTCTGAGTTTGTCCTCTGTGTCAGTGTGGAATGAAAGCCAAATCCTTTGTGAATGCAGAGGCCCGTGTTTATTTTTAGATAGCACATTTATTCTATTTTTATACAGCATACTTCATAATTATTCACTTCTAAAGGGGAAGTTTTAATTATACAAATGATATGCAACAATAATATCCAATAATAAAAAAACCTCATACAAGAACAACAGTGAAACTTGCCCCATTGGTGACTACCTACCTCAAAAGTCACGAGTAACAGCTTTCACACCTCCCTGGTTTATTTCTTTCTCTTTACCTTTTCTTGTTGTCAATGATGAGGTTTTGTTTTATTTAAAGACAGGGTCTTGCTCTGAAACTCAATATGACCTCAGACAGCAATTCTCATGCCTCTGCCTCTAAGTGTTGGCTTTATACACAAGCCACCATGTCTCCTCCAAAGTCTCTATTCAGTTACAAACACACATGCAGTACTTATGAAAATGAAGGTCATGCCAATCAGCTGAATTATTTAGCTAGTGACAAGAAGACTAAATGGCCCAGACAGTATAACTCGCACAGTGATGTTCTTTCTCATCTTTCTGGGAACTCGCTCTGTAGACTAGGCTGGCCTCGAACTCACCGAGATCTGCCTGCCTCTGCCTCTGAGTGCTGGGACTGAAGGCGTGTGCTACCACTGCCCAACGATGGTTTTAATTTCTTAACACTACACTGTCCTGGGTACCACAGGGATCTGCCTAAAATGATCTACAATACACTACTACCCACAAACAATAGAGTCAGGAATGTCAATAAAATTTCTTATTTTTTTTTCATTTACAAAATGGGGCTTTACTATAGAGAAATGCACTAAATAAGAGTAGTTATAGCCGGGCGGTGGTGGCGCACACCTTTAATCCCAGCACTCGGGAGGCAGAGCCAGGCGGATCTCTGTGAGTTCGAGGCCAGCCTGGGCTACCAAGTGAGTTCCAGGAAAGGCGCAAAGCTACACAGAGAAACCCTGTCTCGAAAAACCAAAAAAAAAAAAGAGTAGTTATATAATGGCCTTTATACTATTACTATTGTAAATGGTCAAACAGTGATAAAAATCAATTATAATGATTAGTAACAAACAGTATTTAAAGTGTTCTCTTTATATTAAATATACCCAGTTACTGTGTTTTCTCGTGTGTGTGTGTGTGTGTGTGTGTGTGTGTGTGTGTGTATGCACGTATGCATGCATGTGCGTGTGCATGTGCATGTGTGCATGTGTGTTCAGGTGTGTACATTGCACAAGAATGTGTGATCTTCTGTAATAATGTATGTGTGTTTCTTTAAATATTTTCTCATGGTATCTCTGAGCTCATTCTGGACCCCTTTCTAAAGAGCATTACTATATGGTTTTTAAAATCCTTCTAAGATCCATAATCCTATTGAATCAGGAATAAAAACGTGTGCTTAGTTTCAGGCAAACAATTGTTCAACAGAAGCCCCTTCAGTTTTTAATTACTCCCTCTTTCCTCTCCAAGTTCACTGCTATTCTCTGATTTTGAATCTTGAAAGCCAGTCAGGGCATATTATTTATGTTACATTCAATAGGGAGAAAGAGAAGAAAGGCATCTTATTCAGGACACTAACACTAACCTTGAAATGTTATTTTCCGAACATTTGTTCTGCTCACTGAGCAAATTTTAGTCTTCAAGTCAGATGTCTAAATACAGTGCTTAAGCTCTGCCTAAAGGCTAAAAATACAGACTTCTGCACAAGGTGATGGTTACAAAAGAAGGTGTTTAGAATATGGTTCAATAGGAGTTAAGGTAATTGAACCTCACCTGTACAGTTCAGCTGGAAGAATTCCTCATCTACACCAAAGCTTTGGAGTCAAATCTTAGCTATTATTCTCTGAAATACATTTTACTTCAAAGGAGAATCAATTAAAGAAGTGGTTTTCTGGAACTCGCCACCAGGTCCTCGGTTTGATCACTTGGAGCCTGGAAGTCATAGAATTCATTGTTGATCACTCTCTCTTAAGGAGAGTAACTACAAAAGCAGGCTCAGAAGCATACTCGGTCTGTGGTCTGCACAGGCAGGCTGGCTACAAAGCCGTGCAATAATTGTCTCTCCTTGAGAAAAATCTATGAACAGAAGTCAAAGAAGTTTTGATGACCAGTATTGCCAAATAAAGCCAAGCTGTCACATAGAAACCCCACCTTGTGCGGGAAAACATGTCATCTCCTGACTGTGTCAGAATAATTGCCTTGTCACTTTGTTCCTTGGGTATGCCCACCTCCAAAGCACAGAACCAAGAAGGTAGAAAGCATCCTGCAATGGATAACCCTGACTTTCCCTGGGGCTGTGCTCTAGTGAATTGTGCCTGACAAAGAAAACAGCTGTACAGAGAAGTCATAACAACTGTTTATTTTTCCAATCTTCCTCTAAATGCACGCTGCACATGTCCCCTACTGCTGCCCTGTCCTCTTGAATGTTTTATTTAAGTGCCAGGAAGTGTGACTGACAGGGCACTTCCTTCGCAATATGTGCTGAATGAATAGCTGCCTCTCACTTCCGCTTTCAGTCCATCTTTAGCTTCTCAATGATTTTTGAGGGTTATCCACACTATTTCCTTCAGGCTCTTAGAATTCCCCTTTCAGCACTCAGAATTCCCCCTTTTATTAGGCTGTGGAGGATATAAGTGAGATACAGAACCACAAGGCTCTAAAATAATCTCATGAAACAATATTCGACCAATTTATACAAAGAACATGAGTTAACACTTGTGAAACATGTTTCTAGGAAATACTTTTTGTTAAAGGAGCAAATGTGAATCTGTGTGTGTATGTGTGTGTTGGATATGTAAATTTTGACCAACTTTTTATATCACCCTCATCATAATGTCACTGTGACAAAATCAAAACTAAAATCTTTCCTAATTATTTCATTCACTGTTATTCTATAATAATCAGAACTATCAAGACATTTGCTCTTTAGTAAGAACAAGAGTAAAACTGCTGACCTGAAATCTAGGCAGTGAGTTGAAGTAACTAGGAGGAAAATTTGTATGTCTGAAGAAGATTCTGTTGACAGTGCTGTATCAAGTGCATTGAATAAAAAGGGTTTGGGTTATTTAAACACTCATTTGTAGATAAGAAGTAGAGTGCCTCACATGGAGATTTAGTTGTGTTTCACAGAAGGGTGGATTAAATTCCTGTACATGCCAACACCCAAGTTCAACATATTTCAAGTTTATTTTTATAATGACAAGAGGGGTTTTAAAGGACCCTAAACTCCCACACTCCTGTTCCTGAGTACCTAGACTCTGGTCTGCAGAGTCCCCACATTCATAGCAGAGGCATCTCCACTGTGCCATTAACTGCTCAACAGGAAAACCAAACAAAACAAACAAACAAACAAAACCCCAGGACGTTTCTTTCTTTAATTACTAAACACCTCTCTGTATCTTTCAAAATGACTTTATTAAATTGATAGGAAATGCATAAAAGATTATATATCTTTTCATGTGCACATATTCACAGTGTCCCTGGACATTTATTTCAGCATGGAAAATTTTTGATATTTTAAAGTCAATTTGTAGGTGGGTGGAAGCTAAAAAAATAACTACATCTTATAGAGTTTTAAACACTTTACCATGTTTCACAAAGATCATGTCTAAACTGAGATAGTTGTATGTAGATAAATATGTGGTCCCTGAAGACCCTAGACCACAGACATTCTAGGGGAAAGCCTGTATTATATTACACACAAGATGCTATTTTCTTGTTGTGAATTATTGGTGCTACTGTGGAAACAGCACAATAAAGAAATCTGCTGCACTGTAAGCTATTTATATTATTTAACTTCTTCTTAGGGACTACTTCCTCTACTAAATTCTTCGTGATTTTAACAAAGTGATCCACTTTTTCAAAATATCAGCTCATTACGAAACAAAGAAACTCATCTTTGAATTTTTCAGTCAAAGATTCTGGACACAAAGCTAAATTCTTAAAATAATTTTATGTTTTACTGAATACCCAGTTTATAGATCATAGGGTCCAACTACCCAATCATCTTTTGCTATGGGATGCCCATTCCACGTGCATACCTGGCCTATCAGTAATTCCATCTCCAGTTTCATAAAGCTTAAAAATGGAGTCAAGTATAGACATCCATGTGAAATCCTGAAAAAGCAGCAAGTTTGCGGTAACCTTTAGCGTCTACCGGTGGACTGTGACTTCTTTTCCAAGCCTATGTCTTGTCTTAAGTTGTTGCATTAAAACAGATGGAACAGCATATTGAACTATACAGCTATTCACTTACTTATTCAACATATATTTATGTGAGAATATGCCTCTACTCTTCACAGTACAAGACACATGCTTGTGAATAAAGCTAACAAACATCCTAGGGCATTTCTAGAATGATTCAAGACAGACAATAGAGAGCACACCCAGGGCAGAATGACAGGGATGTAGAAAACAGAGAGCACCACATACAAAGGAAACATGGAATGGAATCCTGTACTTTTAAATAATGTGGCAATGGCTGGGTTCAGGAAGAAGCTGACTTCTGAGAAAAAAAAAATTGAAGAAAGTTAATCTCTTATAAACAGGATAAAAGCAACTAACAGGCTGATGGAAAAGACAAAGTGTTTCCTGGGAGCTCCTGAGTGTGGTGATATTGTGTTCCCCAAAATATTGTGCATCCTAATAAATTTATCTGGGGTCAGAGAAGAGAACAGCCACTAGATATAGAGGCCAGAAAATGGTGGCACACACCTTTAATCCTAGCATTCTGAAGGCAGATATCTGTCTGGATCTCTGTGAGTTCAAAGCCACACTGGAAACAGCCAAGCATAGTGACTCATGCCTTTAATCCCAGGAAGTGATGGCAGGAAGCAGAAAGGTATATAAGGTGTGAAGACCAGGAACTAGAGCCTGTTAAGGCTTTTGAGCAGCAGTTCAGCTGAGATTCATTCCAGAAGAGGACTCAGAGGCATACAGTTTGAGAAAACAGGATCAGCTGAGAAACTGGTGAGGTGAGGAAGCTATGGCTTGTTCTGCTTCTCTGATCTTCTAGCATTCACCCCAATACCTGGCTTCAGGTTTGATTTTATTAATAAGACCTTTTCAGATTTTTGCTACACTTGAGTAAGGCCACAAAATATTGTAGAGCCTAGTGGGACAGAAGCCATTCAAATATAGGGACAGTTTCTGGGATAAGGTGGGTCACAACATAGGTACCACAGCACACAGTGTCATGGGGGTCATTATAGGGCTCTGGATTTTGCTGCTGAAAATAAAGAACAATTGTGGGCTTTGAGCACAGTAACATTCTGACGGATTTTTTAACAGGTACATATGGACTCTGCTTGAGAACAGGTAGTGTGAAGTGTGTTGCTGGGTAGAAACTTAAAACCCAACAAAGAGACGATTTCAAATTCAGGCAAAACCTTTTTTGTGTCATTAGTCTGTAAAGTGACAGGAACATTTAGAAACTGGCAATGTACATTTTAAAGATTGTTGTTTTTGTCTGTGAGTGTGTGTGTGTGTGTGTGTGCACAAACATAGGTGTGGGCTCACATATAGAAGCTACAGAAAATTATCAGGCACCCTGTGTTTCACTCTCAACCCATATCCTTTGAAGCAGAGCCTGTTCCTAACCCCGAAGTTCCTGAACCTTCAGCTTCACGCTCCACCCCCACTGTGGCTGGTGTTACAGGTGTGAAGTGGACACTGGGTGCTGGGCTTTGGCTCTCATGCTTGTGAAGAAAGCACCCCTAACCACTGGGCCATCCCTCCACTCACACAGGCTGTGTTTTAAGGGAAGAAATGAGAAGACTTTCTGACTGGTGAAATTTGAATGTGAAGGAAAGATAATACTCATGACCTCCACACTTCCAACCCGAGCAAATAACGAGGTGGACCACCAGCAAAACAAGAAATAAAAGCAAGATTTTGGCCCCACTCCTATCTAGTCCATAAACTAGTCTGTCATTCTGAAGCATGTCCGTCTACATTTCACATGCTTATAATTTTCAAGAATGCATAGCAGTGTTGTACATTTTCAACTTTATAGAAACAAAAATGTATACTTTTCTGCAAATTTGGGGGGGGTGTTTTGTTTTGTTTTCAAGACAAGGATTCTCTGTGTAGCTTTAGAGCCTATCCTGGAACTCACTCTGTAGGCCAGGCTGGCCTCAAATTCACAGAGATCCACCTGGCTCTGCCTTCCGAGTGCTGGGATTAGAGGTGTGCGCCACCACCACCTGGAACTTTTGTGTAAATTTTTAAAAAATATTTTTGAGATAGACTTATCTATGATACTATATGTAGCCCTAATTCAGTATCAAAGACATAATTTTCCATGAAACAAAAGTACCATAAATCATTTATCTATATTTCATACTGAACAAATATTTTCTACATACTTCTTTCTTATCTCCATAACAAAAAGATATAACATCCATCTCTAGAGAATACACCTTCCAATGGAGTTGCTGGTCATCAAATGAGGACTTGTCTGTGAACATGTATAAATCAGCTCTCCCAAGGCCATGGGTTTGCACCCCCTCAGTATCTTCAAATGCCCTGGTGCTCCACAACTGCACCAGACCTCGGAGCTGAACATTATGCACCTGTCCGTATGATGGGGGCGTGAAACTGTGTATCACTGCAGATTTAGTGTGTAATTCCTAGTTATTATTTTTGTAACTCATTTCAACACACTGACTGTTCCTATTCTGTTTTCTAATGAATCTCATACACAAATACATGCATATGTTTATATGTAAATATATTTGACATTTAAATGCTTTTGTCAGTTTATAATATTTATTTACAGTTATTCATTACTTTATTTGACACTAGTACTTTAAAACTTTTTGTTTAGAAAATTGTCTCAGGAACAGAGAGACAGCTCAGCAGTTAAGAGTACATGCTGCTCTTGTAGAAGACTCAGCTTCAGACCCCAGCATCTACACAGCAGTCTACAACAGTCCCTAACTTCAGTTCTAAGGGATCTGGTGATCTTCTGGCCTCCATGGACACTAGGCATGCACACAGTCTACATACATGCATGCAGGCAAAATATCCATACACATAAAACTAAATCCCTTTTTAAAATTGTCTCTGTTGTATTAATGATATACTCTCTTTTGTATTTTTATCTTAAGCCCTTAATCTACCTAGAACTATTTTTGTATTTTTATGAAGGATACAATTTCAATGTTTTCCTGTCATCACTTTATTAAATAACTTATGCTTTTCTTGGTGATCAAGATGAAACCTCCATTATATACTCTAATATATATTCCTATTTGTGGCTTCATTCTTTCTGGGCCCATCCATGGTCTATCTTGCTATACACAATATACTATTGTGTTACTTTTCTCATGACTGTAACAAAATACCTAAAAATGGAAGGTAAGAAAGGAAGGGTTGTTCCAACTCATCATTTCAGAGTCCTTCCCATCATGATGAGGCAACCATGGCACCTGGTACCTGAAGTAGCTGGTGAGACAGCTGAATGCTGATGCTCTATTTCTCTATTTGGTCTCTTCTTTTTATTCAGTGTGGGACCTAGTGCCTAGGAAGGCTCATGACCTCATGACCACAGTGGGCCTCCCTTACCAGTTACACCTTTCGGGAAACACATCAGAGGTCTGTTGCACACATGATTCAGTGACCAATCATGTTGACAATAGAGACCAATGACCCCAACACTATCACAGCATTTCAAGGAGCCCAGCAATCTGAAAAAACCACTCTTCTGTTTTACTCTTTCCCCTCATAATTATTTCTTTCTCCAAGCCTTTTACACTCCTACATAAAATTGAGAAGTTGCTTGGTGAATTACATAAAACTTTTGTCACAGTCTTGATGAATCCACTGTTCAATTTCATGAAAATTAACGATTTCTTACCTTGGCTACTTCACCCCGCAAAGTTGATACCTGAGTTCATTTATTTAAATCTTCTTCAATGGCTTTGATTAAGGGTCATTTTTATCCTTGGATAATTTCTTATAATTACATTTATTCTTAGGTTTTTTTTCATTTTTTGTGTCTATTGTTAGTGATCTCTTCAGTAATGACTTTTAAGTCTGCAGATGCATCTTCTTTATCTTTGCATACATACCTCATCATACATTTTACATTTAGCACTCCCTATATGAATATTGATTATGAATAAATGAATGACATATTGCCTAATCTTGTTCGTGAAATATTGTGACATTTAAATGAGAAATAAAATTTCATAATGATGGTTAAGTATAAACATACTACTGGCGATTATTTCATTTTACTTTCAATGTGCTAAAATTAGTATGTGAGAAAATGAATTCAAGAATTACCCACAATTTTGAAGACTCATTTAAAGAGGAACTATCTAAAGAAGAGGAAGAAAAATTGGCTGAAGTCAGTATTTGGGGCAATGGTAAGAATAAAACACTTCGGTGGAAGAATATTTTATAAACATGTTTTTCAAAGTCAGACTTATAATTAAAGATACATTATCTAAATATATTGTAGAAACAACCCTAGTCCCACTGACTCTTTCTTGAAAGAGTTTTGTTAGATTGTATTATTTTTTCTCTTTTAAAATTTACTGTTTTGAGTGTTTCATATATTATATAATATTCTTTGGTCAAACTCATCCTATTCCTTCCACTCTAATCCTCCCCCATTACACCCCCATAGGGTCTCCCCACCTTAATGTACTATTTTTTAATGCACTAAGTCCAATGGTGCTGCCACTGTGTGCAGGAGTGTAGGACCACCCACTGTAGCATGGAATTAAGGTGCATGATGTGAAATTCTCAAAAAAATCAATAAAGAAATTATGTTTAAAAATGTTACAAAAGATTTAAAATAATTACCCAAAATGGTTAATTTATAAATTATTTTTGGCCTTTGTAGTTTAAAATGTGAAAAATTAAATTTCAAATAAGAATATAAAATGATTTAAATGGTTTCTTGTTATTTTTATTTAATTTCTCAAAAAGACCAAAGGAAACAAAAGAATCTTCTTAATAATTTCTTAAAAAGTGAACATAATTATTTTGCTAAAAAAGTACTAAAATCAACAATTCAGCATTTCCACCTTATTTAATTAAAGTAATGTATGTATACATGAATATATATATGTATATACTTTTATTAAAAGCAGATCATTATACAAGTTCATAGCCCATTTTTTATTTTTAAAAATATGATTTAAAGTGTCAAACATAGAACAAGCTTCATGAATGTGTCACACTCCTAGAAAAACTGCACCACATAAACTTGGCCATTTATATGTCATGGAGCATTCAGATATTTTTCTAGACTTTACTCCATTTAGTAAAACAATATAGAACCTTAAGATTCTCTGCCTGTGCTCCCAATCCATGGAAAATCAATGGCAGGCAAAAGGTAATAGATAAATAACAAATTGTTTGTGTTTCATCCTTCTTTTACTTCTTCAAAAGTTTCTTGAGATCTAAGAGAGTGTCTGTTTCTCTGAAGTCTCGTTCTTTTTATTTCTGAAGCATTTACTGACATGCAATCAGAGGTGGATTCTCTGATAACCAATGAGGATGAAGAGATTAATGATAACCCTTATCACTTGCTGGGGGTTCACAGTGGTCTTCAGGAAGACTGATGTTTCCCTTCCCTTCCAGGGGACAGGTAACAACCAAAGACATACTTAGTTGCCATAGCAATGTAGGTGAGTAAGCTGCTGCATCTGGAAGGTAGAGATGAGGAATATGACTGGACATCCACAATGCATGTGAAAGTTCCTCACAACAACGAGTTTTCTAGCACAAGCATCATTAATACCAAGGCTAAGGAACTTTGGTCTAGTTCTTTTGTGGGCTTTCCACATTTCTACAAAATCAAAGTCTTTTCATAATATCTAGTAAATTACAAGAACACCAACAAATACAGAGCAGCTAACATAGATTCCAGGCAACCAAAAGGCCAGCAAAGGAGGCAATTCCAATTGTCCTCACATTTCAAACACAGTGATGTCACATAGCATCAAATGAGCTTTAAACTGGAGCATGCAATTCAGACTCTAGTGTAGTTTCTTGTATGCTCTTTTAAAGCCTCAGATGTTAGGACTTTCTCAGGAAGGAAATGAAAACAAGGTATTTTTAACTACTTGCTCAATTGCCTAGAAAATTGCCTCTTAAAACATGTAAACACCCACTTCTCATTTTTTTCAAAGACCTAGAGTAGAAAATGATATAAATCTTTGGAATTCCTTGATAAGAAAACATAAAAATTTGAAGTTTGGATAGTTTTTTATATGCATACATGCATTCAGATATTTTCAATGTGCATTATATATGTATATATGAATTCAAGACATGTAATCATAAACTTGCTACAAGCCCTACAGCAGCAACTTCTCTGAAATTCTCCAAGATTTTATTTTCACAGACTCCACAAGCCCTCAAAGGGCAGGAGTCACAACATAGTACCAGAAACATATGCAATGACTTTTTCAGTTATAAATGCATATTTCTCAGCAGAAGCATCCTGTTTGTGTGATGCTGTACAAAATGAGGTTGTACAATTACTTTAGTCTTCTTTTTATTCAAAGACCCATAGCACAGCTGAAGGCAATAAAAGCTATCCAATTGTTTTCTTACTGTGTGGATCTGGAATAAATGGTCCAGTTCTAGATAATAATTTGTTCTTTTGTTTGATCACTTCTTTTCAAGTCCTTATCAGTTTACTCAGAAGGATCAGAGTATCCCATCAATATGTACCTCATGAAATAAAACATCAAACACCAACTGCCCCCCATTACTGACAAAGCACTTGTCTGAAAAAATAAACATTTCAAAATTCATCACTGCTTTTAATCAGGATAATGAAACCATTAAGAAAACCACAACCACCCTACCCACGAAAGCAAATCATTTAGGGCCAATATCTTTCCTGTGGTTTGTTTTTCTCTTTAAGCTTTAATTAAATTTCACTAAATTTAAAAATTGAGGTGCTTAAGCTTAAGAACGGACTTTTAGCAACAAAGTTTTTAAAACTTTAATTCTGGTGGACTCTCTTTTTGAAAATTCTTCTACCAAGCTGGAAATGCAATTCATGAACTCAAATATCTAGAAAATTAGAGGCAAATTTTAGTTAATTAACAGTCTTATTAAGCAAATCTCATATGCCAAATGTTATAAGTATAAGATAGATAAGTCATATATATATTATATATACATATTTTATATATATATGTAACCAACTGAAGAAATTTATACATATATCAATAAGACATGGGTTCCAGTAACAAGGCTTCTTAGAAAATAACTGAACCAAACCCAAAATAATTTATATTTTGGAAGAATTTTGTAAAATATTTTTACCTTGTGTCTGAGAATTGTGAATATCATTATAGGTCTAGTGTTTTTATTACCTCTACTAAATAAGTGAATTATCAAGAAAATAGGAATGGATCTGGAAGTACACATCCTAAAATATCCCAGTGATTGTGCAGTGTGACATTTCAAATTAATTACATCAAACAAGATGCTCAGCATTCCAGCAAGTCTAAACAAAGAGAAAGTAAAAGTGAAGATGCCATATGAAAGGCCTCGTGGGTTTTATTTTTGAGATTTCAATAGTATTTATGTGACATATATATATATCCATTTACTGCTTCATTGCTATGTACATAGTTATGTAAAAGATGGAGTCATAACCATAAAATATTTCTAGTTGAATTCCACCAGCCCCACCACTAACAACATATCCAACGGAAGTAGATAATACACAGAGGGACTTCTCCCTTGTGTCCACTGCAACACTGTTCACAACAGCTAGAACACAGAGTCAGCTGAGTGCCCTTCCACTGATTAAATGGTGGAGAAAGCACAGTGTAGACACACAGAGCAAAACTCCCCAGCCTTCCAAAGGAAGTGCTGCCATTTGTCACAGCGCAGATCCAGCTGGGGAATCTTAGTTACAGGAAGTCAGTCAGACACAGCACTGCCTGATCTCATTCACATGTGGACTCTAAAGCAGATTAATTCTTAAGAATTAACAGTAGAATGTTGGCCACCATGGGCTGGGGTTAGAGGGGGAGTGGAAAGATATAATCAAAGTATACATAATATCATGTTATCGAGAAATACATTTAATAGATCCTTAGCTTTAAGTAACAACCAAATTAAGCTCTTGAAAACTAAGAGTCAATTTCAGTGTTTACATAACAAAATAGTTAATGAAGTTATGTATATATTATCTCAGCTCATCATATTCTGCATGTTATAAATAATAAATATAACTTTTATTTGTCAATAAAGATAAATATGAACTAATACTTCTTAACTGTTCTATCATAACCATCATTTGGACATGAACCTGGTTATTAAAAACAGGATTTAGAACATACAAGCTATAGACCAGTCTCTTTGGACTTGACACTATGATAATTTTTTGGTTTATTTTTCTTTGCATGGATCAGTAACACACAACTCAGGTTAAAACTTAGATGCATAATTCTGACCATTTCACTATTTGGTTCCATTTTTCTATCACTGAGAATGGTGAACAATATTCTGAGCATGACTTTCTCTGCACTGCTTTCCATGGTTACTCAAGAACAAAGCCTTTTCTCTATATAACAAACACCTGTCCTTTTAACAAAAAAATATTAGTGACCCCAAAATATTCAAAGATCTCATAAATGCCCATGTACTCTACTCTTTTGTCTGGTTAGAACTGGGTAGCTCCCTTGTGAATATCACGAAATAAAGCTCCAGTTGTCGGACAGCCTGGCACATGGGCCCTTGGTCTCTGTTATTTTCATGACATTGAGGTGTTATTTTCACCATGCTTTTCATGTGGCAGCAATGTCTGTGCAGGTGAGCATGCAGTGGTTTATAAATCTGCTGGAGCCTTACAAGAGTCTAGGCAGTGGTGCCACACTGTATTAACAATCCTTGCATTCCCCCAAGCCATATCTCACATTAGAGAGAAAGCTATAGCAAACTTGACTTACTAATGCCCATGATAAGGCAGTATGAATTAATTCTAGTAAAATAATTATGTGATGTTTCATGTAATGAAATGGGCTCTACACATAAAATCTACAGAGTCCACCACATGTGTGGCCAGTGTCTGTCTTAAGGAAAAGGACACCTGCAGCTTTTAAGCCAAACTAGCTCCCAACAGAAAAACAGAAAACTTTTTTTATTTGAAATATTGATTAATCAAACACAAATATTTGGCAGACTTTATGAAAAATGTACCAAATGTGCCTGTCACAGCAAGGAAAAAACAGAGTATTTATTTTTAGTGATAAAATTAGAAATTTGAAGTGAAAAATTAAATTTTGAGAATTACATTGGCCACCATGGTATTTGCACAACACTCACAATCTTTTAATGAGACGAATGTTACAATTGCTGTAGATTTATGAAATGGAACATAAT
This sequence comes from Peromyscus leucopus, assembly GCF_004664715.2. NCBI lineage: Eukaryota > Metazoa > Chordata > Mammalia > Rodentia > Cricetidae > Peromyscus > Peromyscus leucopus. The sequence goes on from NC_051075.1 coordinate 4,029,380, forward strand.
GAGGTGCATGGGCATTTAGAAAATCCCTGTAATTCTGGTGCAGCTATGTGTTCTCAAATAGTCAGGCATGGTGTCCAAAGGGTGGAAGAGATAGATAGATTTAAATGTAAAAGACTACAAAAAAATTGAAAATGATCATTCCCTTTCAGTCAAATTTCACACTACAGCCATACTTTGGGAAATTACCACTTAATTTGGGTTTAATATTAAAGAGTATATTTAAGTGTCTCTGATAGGCCTTAAAATACACTAATCCATTTACTGTTTCAGACAGAATGAAGAAGCCTATAGTCATAAGTCCCGTGGTCAGGACAAATCTCTCTCACCCATAATCCTGCAGCCACTCAGACCCAAGTAAATACACAGAGGCTTACATTACTTACAAGCTGTATGGCCTATGGCAGGCTTCTTGCTAGCTCGCTCTTATATCTTAAATTAACCCATTTCTATTACTCTGTTTTGCCACATGTTCCAGGGCTTTACCAGTCTGCTGGCATGTTGCTTCTCCTTTGGCAGTGGCTGACATCTCCCTGACTCGGCCTTTCTTCTTTCCTGTCTCTCTCCTTGGATTTCTAGCCTGTCTCTAAGCTGTCTTGCCATAAGCCAAAGCAGCTTATTTATAACCAATAGGAACAACATACATTCATAGCATACAGAAAGACATTTCCAAAATGTCTTTCCAAAGCCAATGTGAAAATCAAACTGCCTTTTATTAACTTAAACATTACTGTAGTTTTCATAATGTAAGCAATGCTATTCTCATTCACATTTTAAGGAGCTACATTATGCAAAAGTGATGTTTACATTAATATACATATGTTGTTTCCACTTGACTACCATGACTGTCATTCAGTAGATAGTGTGTTTGGTCTGGTGCCTGGTGTTCAGCCCCATACACACTGGGCAGAGTGGTGCATGCATGCTATTCCAACCCTGGGTAGATAGAGGCGGGAAAATCAGAAACTCAAGATGAGCCTCAGCAGCCCAAGACGCATGAAATTCCATTACAGAAGTCTAGTTGAGAAAACATATAACAAACATGGCATATATTGGAATATATTGAAAAGCATGGGGAAAAAAAAAAAACCGTCAAGATAAAGGAGCCTTCATAGACTCTTCTGAACCCAAGTCTAATTGCTGATTTTTACTAACCATGTGTTTTGTCAGAGAAAAAAAAAACTACTTAAAAACTCAGACAACATTCTTCCTTGGTGGCTATTTTGAAATTTTTAAGCAAATGTCTAATCTCCAAGCTTGAAATTCTGAAATGAAAGATGCACAATCGGATGGCATGAATATTGCTTTTAGCAAAATTTCTGTGTATATCAAGATACATTCTTTGTCTCCCTATCAATAATCATGGATATTAAAGTAACTGCTAAGGAATCAGCTCAACCACCCAATATTATCCTCATTCTGAAGACACAGGTAAGCTTTTTCTAGCTGTGTAGAAAAAGGATCTAAATGTTCATGAACATACATGAACAACACTAAATCAAATCCACAACTTGTAATACAAAAAGCCCTACTGTTCTCCAGTTCTCCATTCATTATCCTTAGAGAAACTTAGCAACTGTCTTGACAGCATTAAAACATAAAACAAAATAAAAATGGACTGTGTAATAATAGCACCGAGATGAAGACTTAATTTTTCCAAAAATAGTTAAATTCCTAAATTCAGTTACACAAATAACTTATTTCTACAACTTAAAATTTTGTCTAACACTTAAATTTGAAATAGGAATTTTGAGATGTCAGTGGATAGTAAAGTTAATTAATCCCCATAAGAACTACACTCATATAGCAGATTCACAGACAAGACTGTCTTAACAGCAACAACCCATTCTAATACAAATATCTGCAAATTAGTCAGTAAGTAAATCAATAGCCTATGGATCTCTGGCCTTTCATAATGAATATGCATAGATTAATTTTAACAAGCTAAAATCTCCCATACCTAATGAAATAGTAACAAAGTACTGCCATTAAGCAATCAATCATATAATAATTTATAGACCATTATTTGTCTATAATATATAAATTAACTTATCAATTTGTATATGTATGTTTATCAAGCTTTGTTTTCCTTTAACACACTGATTTTTTTTTTTAGGGATAAGCCCTTCATTTCCATTATTTTTTATTTCCTTCAGTTTCAGATTTTTAGTTTCATTATTTTGTGGTTTGACAATATTCTGTGTATAACCTTGGTCCTTTTCAATATATTGAAACTTATTTTATGATATAGAATATATATAGTCCTTATGTACTGAAGAGTATGTGCCTACTACACAATGTGCTATGTAAGTGCAGTCACCCCAGTCTTCATAGGTTACTGATATATCATTTTACATCCCACTTTTCACCAATTTGTGCTTCTGAATCTAGCATGTATCTCTAATGCACAGAACATAGAAATCTGATACATTCTAATCTATTGTTCCAATATCTTCCTTTTAAAAGAATTATTTATTTATTATCATTGTGTGTGTGCTCACATGATATGTGTGTGTGTGTGTGTGTGTGTGTGTGTGTGTGTGTCCATATGTGGAGATCAAAGGACAACTTTATGAAGTTGGTTGTCCCTTTGTCTTCATGGTAGCTAAAGTTACTATTTTCAGATGCAGGCTAGCTCAGTCAGTAAAGCATGGGACTCTTAATCCCAGGGGTGTAGGTTCGAGCCCCACGTTGGGTGCCATTTGTAGCTGAAGTTTTCCTGTGTCCCTCCCAATCTGCAGCCACTCAGACCCCAGTAAACACACAGAGGCTTATATTAATTAAAACTGCTTAGCCATTAGCTCAGGCCTACCACTGACTAGCTCTTACACTTAAACTCAGCCCATTTCTGTTAATCTATATGTCACCACGTGTTCTGTGGCTTTACCTATGTGCCATTACATGCTGTTCCCTAGATGGCAGGCTGGCATCTCCTGACTCAGTCTTCTTCTTCCCAGAATTCTCCTTGTCGGCTTATCCCACCTATACTTCCTGCCTGGCTACTGGCCAATCAGTGTTTTATTAAATCAGTGTACAAAAGCATTATCCCACAGCACTTCATACCTTTACAGGGTTCCAGGGGTTGAACTCATGTGGCCAGGTTTAGGCAGCAAGCACCTTTACCCACTGAGTCATTTTATTTGTCCCCAATATCTGTTTTTAATTAGAATATCTAGTAGATTTATAATGAATAAATTACAAGTAAGTTAAAACTTATACCTGCCATTTTGTTGGTGTTTTATAGCTGTTACTTTAGTTTTGTGCAATTACCATCTGATTTTGAGTGAGATATTTTGCAGTGAATCATTTTAATTCTTTGGTCACTTCTGTTAATGTGTGTTTTTGTTATTTAAGGAAGAATTTCAATTTCTTGTGATTAAAATTACCATCTCACTTTAATAACAATATATATTAGATTAACACCAACTATTTTAATAGCATAAAACCTTTGCCTTTACATAGCTCCATCCCTTACCCATTCTCTCTGTTCATATTTTTATACAAATTGCCTCTTTATCTACTATATCGTATTCTTTTTATACTTATTCATTAGCCAGTACACATGGTTTCATAGTTATTACTTGAAACATTTTTTTTCATTTTCTTATCTTTTACAGGAAAATGATATATGTGTGGGGTGTGTGTGTGGATGTGTGTATTTATGGTATGTATATATGCATGTGTCTGTGCATATTCTTCATGAGAGGGTATACATGCCACAGCACACATGTTTAGGTCAGAGGGTAACTTGCCCCCTTGTTGGAAGCAGGGTCCCATTGCTATTCTTCTGTTATGTTCAGAGGGAGCTGACCTGTGAGCTTCATGGATTTCCATGTCTGCCACCCATCTCTCCCCACAGGAGCACTGATTACAGTTGACAGTTACTAAGCCAAGTTTCACAAAACTTCTGAAGATTTGAACTCAGGTCCCATGATTGCTCAGCCAGTTCTTTTCCCACTGAGCCACCTTCCCAGCCTACATTTATATTTTAAATGAGGCTAGAGGAAAAAAAGCACTAGAAGCAAACAAAAATATCATCTTCCATATTTACTCACAAGTTACATTCATCAGTGTTCTTTATTTCTTCAAATGTATTTAATCCTGATGGACTTTCTTTAGGACATCTTATAGAATGATCAGCTAGTTAAAATTCTCCCCATTTTTGTCTACTTATAATGACTTGGTTTCCCTTTGATTCTGAAGTATTTTGTTAAAAGGAACTTTTGGTTGACCGTCTTTCAGCACTGTGAATGTGTCAGCCCACTGCTTTCTGGGCTAGAGGGAGGTCAGCTGTCATTCTGACTGAGAAACCTAGCATGAGAGGAGTCACATCTCTGGATGCCTTCAAGACTAACTCCTTAGTTTTGTTGCTGTGTTGTATTGTGTTGTGTGATATTTGTGTGTGTGTGTGTGTTCTGACAAATAAAGCTTTCCTGGAGATCAGAGACCAGAACTAGCCACTAGTTAACCATAGAGGCCAGGCAGTGGTGGTACACACCTTTAATCCCAGGATTTGGGAGTTTCATGTCTTTAATCCCAGCAAAATCAGAAGGTGGAGACAGGAATATAAGGTGGATGGAGACAGGATCATGGGCCCCTTTGGTCTGAAGATTTGTAGAGGTAAGAAGTCTCTAGTGACTGCTGCTCTGCTTCCCTGATCTTTCAGGTTATTTCCTTGATATCTGACTCCTGGTTTTAATTGGTAAAACTAACAGATTCATGCTTCATTGTTGTTTGGAGTTTTTTTGTTTTGTTTTGCTTTTATGCTTCATCAACTTGAATAAGATATTTATAATTAGATTTTCTTTCAATTTGTCTGAATTGAAGATTATGAAACTTTATGGATATGTAGAATAATGCTTATAATCATAAATGGGGTAAGTTTTGCCAGGCACAAGTACATGCCAGTACATGGGGGGGGGGTAGCAGGAGGGTCAGGAGTTAAAGGGAAGTGGGAAGGTCAGGAGTTAAAGGGGAGTTTGGAGGGTCACGAATTAGTGGGGGTGGGAGGGTCATGAGTTAAAGGTGGGGTGGGAAGGTCAGGAGTTTAAGGGGAGGGGAAGTGGAAGGGTTAGGAGTTGAGGGAGAGGGGAGGTGGAAAGGTCAGGAGTTGAAGGCCAATCTTGCTTTTCTGAAAATCTATCTCTAAAAACTAAACAAAAAAGTTAAGGGTTTTCTTGAGAGATTTCTCCTGCTGCTTTTCCCTCTCCTCTCTTATTCCCATGCTGCTGCACTGAAGATGCCCGTGGGCCTTTGCTGCTCTATTCCGATTTTCACTATTTTACCTCTCTACTGCTTAGACTGAACAATTTCCATCTGACCAAAAGCCTACTGCGTTTTTTCTACTGTGACCTCAAGTCTTCTGTTGAATCCCACATAGCACACTTTTCATTCTAATTATTAGACTTTTAAATTGTATAATTCATAGTTTTTATAATTCCATATTTTAATCCATACTGTACATTTGGTAATACAATATGTTCTTCTTTAGATTTTTTAGAATAACCATTAACCATTAAATTAATATGTTAAAATAAATTAAAAGAAAATATGCATTTAGTCATATTAGTTTAATTCCAGAAGATAAACATCTACAATGCACACATAAAATGAGTGTCCTCATTTGCTTGAAAAATAAGAACATAGAACCCGAAGGGAGTGCACCTTCGGTTTCATTTGCTCTTAGCAGTATTAGCAGAGAAATAAAAGGGAGTATCTTTTTGGTAGAAGTGGTGAGAAATGCTGGCTATCCAAATCTGGGCTCGATTTCCTCATAAGCCACTTGCTTTGCTGCTCTGTATTGAATCTCAAATGCAGAAAACAAAACCCATTTTGTAGTGAGAAGAAAGGTCCCCTTCTTATGGGTACAAAACTGTTGGTGGACCCACATTCTTTCCTAGAGGACACTGAACCAGTGGGGTGAGCTAGGATACAAGCCTTGAGGTCCTTTAGCACCTATTCCTAAATATGTGGGGAAAGGTTCCTGTAGATCTGTCTTCAGAAGATTAAGGGATCCAATTAGGACAAATTTGTTAAGTCAAAAGCAATCGTAAAGCTGCTGACATGTCTATTATGTTGTGGAGCTACACCATCTAAGGCTGGTTCAGGTGATGTAACATCATCAGCTCCTTGTCTTCTCTGTATAGGGATGATCAGGCCCCCATGGCTTCCCCAGTATAAGCCTGACTATTCCACCACAGTCAGTCTGCAGGATAAGAGCACCATAATAGTCCAACTCTGCTCATTTTGCATATTCATGCTCTTTGAAAATAAATGATCTGCTCACCGTTTTCCTCCTGGTTATCCCTTTACTCTTATTCTTGAGAAGTAAGCACCATTTAAAAAAAGTATAAATCCTAGACCTACCATTGTCAGCTCCACAACTTCACATAAATTAATTCTTTATGAATTTGTTTATCTCCCAAGTATAAATAAATAAAAGCTCCCAAGATTGTTGAGCTGGCTAAACGTAACAATGGTGCTTTTTGAAACTCTAAAACCATTGCACATCACAGAATTCATTCCAAACACTAGCCTTCTCAGTATCAGTGTTATAAATGCTCAGCAGCATTGTTAAATACATATCGGTATTCTTTTTAAATGGACTTATACCATCTGAGGTGATGAAGCCTCTCCTAAAAGCTATAATACTATTTAACAAAAATTCCAGTGCCAAGAATGGAAAATCTCCACCTCAGGGCTATTGCCATTGCCTTGGTTTACCTTCCAGAACTTGAAGGTAAGCCCCTATTGCTGAAGACACCACAGATTTTAAGCACAGGACTTGGAGAAATTGAGCTGGAATTGGCCTGAATCCTACTCTCTGAGGACTGGCTCTCTTAATACTCAAAGGTACTTAAACGTCACTTTTATCTTACAGTTAACAGCTGCCTAATTGGAATTTAAGGCACACTTAACAGGGGAGAACCCATGCCTGTAACTGTAAACAGCCAATTGCCCATGGCTGAAGAGGTCATGGACTTGAGAGGAGACCCTACTCCTGCCATCTCCCTCATCGGCATAATTTCTAACAGTATTATGAACACTTATTTTATAGCCACAAGTCAGGTCGCTATTCCCAACATCAAAAAGCTCCTTTGGCATCAGACGGGGATATTACAGAGATTCACAACTGGTCAAATGAAGAGGATAAAAGACTGTGAGGTAACTGACTCCAACTTAAACATATATAAAGAAACTCCTGCCTAAAGTTCATATATTACAGAAAGACTGTAAGCACCAGAAGCCCAGCACACTTTTAGTTTACTGACTAATAATTATTTTGTAAAAATTTAGGTTCCAAAAATCACAGCTGTCATTCCTTATGGATGGCAACTAATTGTTTTACAACAATGCCTGGAAACACTCTCTGGAAAGGTCGGAAAGGCCCTTCCTTAACTCCCTGACAGGACATCCGGTTCCATCATCTCATTTATTGTGGGTGGGGCTATGTTGCTTTGGTTTCCATTGCTGTGCTAAAACACTCTGACCAAAATCAACCTGGAGAGGGAAGGGCTTATTTCACCCTACAGGTCACAGCCCATAGAGTAAAACCAAAGCAGTGGCTTCAAGCAGGGGCTTGAAGAAGAAACCAACAGGAAATGCTACTTTGCCTTGTCCTGGACTTGTATTACAGCCCAGGCCAACTTGCCTAGGGATGGTACAACTCACAGTGGACCGGACCCTCCCATGTCGACTAACAGTCAAGAAAATGCTCCACAGACATGCCCACGGGCCAATCTGATGGAGACAGCTCTTCAGCTCTGGCCAACTAGGTCTATCAAGCTGACACCCAAGATTAGCCATTCCCATTTTTTCCATCAGCTCCTCTGAAATCCAGTCACAACCCCAAACTACAAGATTTATTTCCCATGCTATTTATCTGATACTTCCCAAATGCTACGCAGTGCTATCATATTTTCTGTGTCCTTCACCCCATCTAACACCACCCTTTCCACACAGGCAGCATCAATATTACCTCTTCATCGTTATGTAAGCACTATCACCTTTGTGCAAGAGTCTACAATAAGTGGCACTGTATAATAATTCCAGACACCAAGCAGAGCTCCAAGAAATAACCTAAATGTCTAGGGCAAGTAAAATTAGCTATTGTGCTACTAGAAAAGGTAAGTTCTACATATATTGGGTAGTAACATTTCTGGGGCATTGACCACAGTCACGCTGTCGCTCAGATTTTTTTTTAAATGTGCTCTTAATGTTTTCTGGGAATTTCACTGCATTCTGAAAACTCATCATCCTCCCATTAAGAGTGTCCAGAAAGCTGGGTTTTTAAACTTATCTATGGTCTGTCAACAACTGGTGTTCCACACTGAATACTTTCTCACTATTTTTATTCATCTAATTCATCATACTTTATCTTGCTTCATACCCTGCTCCCTGCTTCCAGTACTACTCATGGACAACACACTGATAAAATCTTCTCGTCCTCCAGCAATCAATAGAGATGTTACTTTGTCATTATTCTGCTACTTGGCCTAAAAGGAATGTCGTTCACATTCATACTGTGTTAACAGTTTCCTGCCCCTTATAAAATACTGCTTTGACTACATTTTCTTTTGTATTAAAAACTAGTAAACTGTCCATAACAGAAATTGGAGTTGCTTTTTTGCCAATATTTTGAAAACATCTATTTTTTACTTCCTAAAATGACTTTGCCTTAAAATGTGTATTTAATAAATGTATTAATCATCACCAATTTATGAAAAGACAGAAGAGCATTTGTTTGTCTTAATAAGCAAGATGCTTTTAATCTCACTCACTATCTATGTGTGTATGCACATACACATAAAGCACATAAAATTCATAACTGTTCAAAAATAGATTGCACATATAAGATGTTTAGTCAATGCTTCACTCTCTATGACTCACAGCACGGCTTTCCTACACAGACATGTAAGAGCTCTCGTAGTGTGTGACTCCACACAATAGTACTCGACTAGCAATGCTGCAATTAATAAAGTACTTAAATTTATAGAGAAGTGAGGGGCGCTCCAAACTGCAGAATTCAAATTAGGTTGAATGTGTAATTAAATATGCTATAAAATTTCTCCTTAGAACACTTATTTTATTTGTTAAAGAACATATGTTCTTCCTCAAAATAACTTGCTATTTTTGAGCTATTACTCAGCCACACACTTCCAACAAGCAGCAAAGGTTACCTCAGATAAACCTTGATTTTACAATATTTGAAAATTTTTCTATGCTACTCTGTGCCAAGTGAAAACTCATGAGTCATAGGTAAATGACAGAAGTAGCCTCAGAGCTAGATTTTCCTTAATGCAGCCAGCCTGAAATAAAATTACTTTAGTAATTAATAATTTATCACCATCCCACATTTATGATTTTGTTAGCATCACAGCAAAGATGAATGCCAATACCAGTTTTATTTCCATTTTTCACAGGCACATTCAAATCTTGGGGAAGATAAATGAAAGACTCACGGAAACACAGCTAGTTAATAGCCACATTCAGATAGTTAAACACACATGATCTCCGTCTTTCCATCTGAACTGTCCTTGGTCAGGAGTATCTTTAAAAACAGGTTCTTCCAAACCTGCCACCTAATGTGATATGTCCTCCTTCTTTTCATGTGTTTATCCCTATTTATTTCATCCATGAACATTGTGCTGGCTTGGAAACTTCTGGAGTAAATGTAAGTCCAAAGTGTTAAGTCAATTTGCCATGTCTGAACACTGTGGTAAAGACAGTGATCAGTGTTCCCAAGTCAATACACCATGTCTGAACCCTGTGGTAAAGGCAGGAAGCATGCCACTTCGAGTGTCTGAACACTGTAGAAAAGACAGTGATCAGTGTTCCCAAGTCAATTCGCCATGTCTGAACACTGTGGTAAAGGCAGTGATGGGTGTTTCCAAAGCCTATTTGTTTTACCTCCCCAGAGCAAAGGCCTAAATTACATTTTCTTGGCTCCCTTAACATTGTTCATTTATGTCAAAAAAAAAAAAGTTGGTAAAAAGTGGAAGCTAGTACCACAAATATTCACTAAAAATATATCATTGTGTGGTCTCCATAGTTTCTCCATCATTGGCAGACTGGATGTAAAGGATCTGCTGGTGACATCCTTGTTAGTGAAATGAAAGAAGTTAGGATTCTAAATGGCTGTGCTGAACAAAAGCTCCCACACCTGCCCCATTAGCAGAAGCAAAATGGCAATAGCCAATCAAGATTTGGGCTTAAAGCTCAGGGAACACCACAGAAAGTGTTGCAAGAATGTAAGAGCCAGAGGACGGGTGCTGTAAGAAGCTGTCTTCTGGACATCACATGGTTACCACACTCACAAATGCACAGCATCTGTGACCTCCCACACAAGACCAAACCAGTCACTTTTCCAACATGGATGAGGGAGGGGCTCAGGAGGCCCCACCCTAGCCAAGGCTACTGGCAGGTGATTGGTACTAGGGAAGGAGGAAACATTTTTCCTTAGGGGTACAGCCTCATGTAAGTTTCCCATGTTCCAGAAGATATTCCACAGCCATGTATTTAAGGGCAACACTAATTGGACTCAGTGGGTTGTGGAGCTGAAGATTTCCTGTGTCCCACCTGGCCTGTGATCATGACAAATCTCTCTCACCCGCCAGTCCTGCAGCCACTTGAACCCAAGTAAACACAGAGAGGCTTACATTAATTAAAACTGCTCAGCCATTAGCTCAGGCCTACTACTGACTAGCTCTTACATTTAAACTCAGCCCATTTCTGTTAATCTATATGTTGCCACATGTTCTGTGGCTTTACCCATGTGCCATTACATGCTGCTGCCTGGATGGCGGGCTGTTATCTCCTGACTCAGCCTTTCTCTTTCCAGAATTCTCTTTGTCTGTTTATCCTGCCTATACTTCCTGCCTGGCTACTGGCCAATCAGCTTTTTGTTTATCAACCAATCAGAGCAACACATTCACAGCATACAGAACATCCCACAGCAGAGCTGACATAAATATTTTTAAAGGACATGAGTTTGTAAGAGGAACATGTTGACAGGGTCTGAGAGCAGCTGGAAGGTGGCAATTGGGGACAAATGATTAAAATACATTGTATACCTCTATGACATTCTGAAAGAATAAATAAATAGTACATAGTTTTAAAATAGCATGTCTTAATATTGTTTGATTCCTTCCCACTTCTGGTTCCACTCTATCTATCTCACAAGATAAACTTTTCAATTCATTTCAATAGGAAAAATGTGGAGCTCCCTATGACTCCCATTAGATTATTATTTACTTGAGAAGTGAAAATATATATTTATTTATTTTTGGATTCCTCTGGATCCTCAGATAAAAATCTTAAAATTAGCAGACAGATTCATAATGGGTTGAGTGCTTATTTAAAAATATTTATAACATCTCATCTTAATTTTCTCCCTGTGGAGGAAACATGACATTTGTTTTTAATGATTAGTATGTAAGGCAGCTATGGGAAAACAGAAGGACAATAAAACCAAGCTGGAGACTACAAGAAATGCGGACAGGGGAAGGAAGGAGGGTGAGGAGGTAACAGAGGAAGTAATTATGGTCAAAGAATGTGTATGTATGAAAATGGCAGAATGAAACCCCTTTGCACAGCCAAGGTCAACGAGTATTTTCAGTCTATGTTAAAAACCTCAGGTACATAACTGCCACATTAATTTGTGGGTTCTCTTTCTCAGAAAAGTAAAAAAAAAAATATTAACAAGGAAGTATTAATTTAATGAATTAGGTAGCAGCAGATGACAACAAACTGATAGATCTGCTCACTTGACAGGACTTTAATTAAATCACTTTCTTCTTGTAAAACTACACACTTAAAAACAAACACTTAGGAGAATTGTTATGACAATAAGGCATATTCTATTTTTTAAATCATTTTTCTTGTTTAGAAAGCATTTTTAAATAGAAAAAAAACTAAATGCTAAAAACATGTTGAGAGTTTTCCAATGGAATTTAGAGTAGCAAATATAAAAGCAATTTCTTCAGGAGTTGCCTTGTGGTGCTAGGAACAGGAGGCCTGAACCTAACCAAATGGGCACGTTACCACCAGAAAAATAAAGGCCTGTTTGATTAAAGTACAAAGCAGCTTCCATTTCCAGTCTCGATCACCACAAAACAATGAGTACCTTCATATATTTGCTTGAGTAATCCAAACAACTTTGAGTAAATGTTGATTGAGTGACTGAATAAATGAATTGAATGAGTGAACCTAGCTCTCATCTGTGACTCACAGAATCTACTAGAATGCTGGGCCATGTCAGGTGAAATACTGTTCCTATCCCATAGACTGGTGAAAAGGCTTTTCCAGAGCACTTCTGTCAGAGGCCTGCTTCTCTCTATTTCTGCCTCTCTGATCTTACTCATCAGGACTTGGGGGCAACTGGCCTTGCTTTACTTTCTGGTTGAGGCTGTGCAGCAGTTATCAACAAAAGCATAGGATAACACACTAGCTCTAGTTCAGAGGAAGTGGACATGAGTCAAATGGTCAGAACATATTGTAGATGATAATGAAGCAAAAAAAAATGCCAATAACTGAAAGCTTAGTGGACTAAGCTTCCTATGAAAATGCCGTAGTTCAGAAGTTACTCTGTGGGCTACCAAAAGAGAAACATAAACACCAACATGGCCACAAACCTTTGATCTACAATCTGTCCTGCCTGCAAAACATGCTAGACCAATGGTGGCACAAAACTTGTGGGAGTTACTGACCAATGTCTCATTGGATATAAGGCCCATTCCACCAGATGGAACCCATACGTGGCACTGCCTGGTGACCAAGAACCACAGACCATAACCCAAAGACCTAGGGTAAAACCAAGGTTAAAAAAAAGTAACAACAAAATTAGCCTTAATGATATTCTGACCTCATAGATCATATAATAATACTCATAGATCAGTCCTTATTCAGTCATTATCAGAAAAGCTTCCTCCTGCAGCAGTTGGAAACAGAGACCCACCCTAGACACTACATGGAGAAATAGACCTTGGACCACACAGCTCTAAGTGGAATGTCACTACCAAATCCTTTACCTACTGAAAGAAGAGGCAGAAAGAATATAAGAGTCAGAGGGGATGAAGGATACCAGGAGAACAGGCCATCTAAATCAACTGAGCAAAGCTCATAGGAACTCACAAAGATTTCAACAGCAAGCACAGGGCCGCCGTGGGTCTGCACCAGGTCCTCTGCATGGATATTGTAACTTTAAGCTCAGTGTTTTTATGGGACTCCTGGGTGTGTGAATGAGTGGGTCTCTGATTCCTGTGACTGCTCCTTGGGTTCTTTTCCTTTTGTTTGTTTACCTTGTCCAACTTCTAGGTAATGGATTTTGATTTATCTTATTATATCTTATTTTGTTATGTTTTGCTCTTATCTCTCAGAAGCCTGTTCTTTTCTAATGAGAGGCAAAAAGGGAGTTGATTCAATGGGAGAGGAGGTAGGGAGGAACTTGGAGGAATAGAGGGAGGGGAAACTATAGTCAGGATATACTGTATGAGGAAAGGATCTATTTTAATAAAAGTGAGAAAAATAAAATAAAATTACACATTAAAAAAAAGAAAATGCCGTACTGAGTTAACACAAGGACACTTCATTATACATGTGTTTTGTTTGTTTGTTTGTTTGTTTGTTTGTTTGTTTGTTTTTCAGATACCTGCCTCTCACATTCCAACACTGTGACAGTAAAAAACTGTTAAAACCAAATCTATCTGTAAAACTCCTATCAATGATTACTAACCATTTGCTACTTCTTAAGTACTTGCACACAGGAAAATGTTAAATGTATTTCACCTCAGCAACTTTTGAATCCCATTTGTGATTAAAAAATTAAAGTCATCAATTAGTACATTCAATTAGTAAATCTGCAATGATTTTCTTAATCTATGATATTTTTAAATTTTAATTATTCCAGATGCAACTTTATTAGCTAAGCTATACATAATACATTTTTATGTTCCTAATAAATTAAACATTGTAAAGGCCTTAAAATAAGCATTGCATATAATTTTCTGTTTTTCCAAGAAACTGCAAGTAAATGCTATTCAAATATTCTCCTTGTGATTTCAAAACTTTCCAAAATTCAAATAGTCCAAATTTTCTTAGCTTTTGCAGAAACAGTACTATAGGCTAGCCTATAGATATATGGGGAAAAAACTTACATTTTTCATTCTCACAGTCCCCAAAAGCTAATACTGAGGGTAACCTCAGTATACTTACATGTGCTTTTGAGAGAAAGAAAGCCCTTGCCATGTGGGTTCCCTCCCAGACAGACCATAAACAAAACTTTGCTTTGGAAAGTCAATACCTATAACGTGCTGGGCTTGGGCCTGGGCTTGAGAATGGAGGAGCAAAGGTTTCTACTGGAAATAGCCCCATCTCTTGGGACCGAGGGTATTCTAGTGGTTTCCGGATATAGAAAAGACAGAGTTTGCAACTAGAGTGTGTCAGAAGCAAGAAGCCAATGGCTAGTGCACACTTGTAAGTGACAATACCACAAGGGGATGCCTGTTGGCAGCCTGGGAGGAAGGAAGAGTTAGTGCTAAGCATTAAAGCTTTAAAGGATGAAGCAAAATGTTTCCAGCTGTCCCAGGGAAGGACCCGCTGCCAGCAAGCACAGCTATCCCCATCAAATCGGCCCCACATGCCTGAAAGATTCAGTATGAGCTGAAAACACCCTCCATTATCTAGAGCTGAGTATGCCTGTGTGTGCGCTGTGTATGTACATATATATATCCAATAGTCATATATGGTGTGCATGTGTTCATTTATATGTATATAATCAGTGTGTGTTGGTGAGTGTGCTGTGTATGCACACATATACATTCAATACACACATGTTGCATATATGTCTTCATATATATGCATATATTCACTGATTCAGTGTGTGTGTGTGTGTGTGTGTGTGTGTGTGTGTGTGTGTGTGTGTGTGTGTAGGAAGGAGGGATTCCCTCAAGACTAAGTTACTTTTATGTCAATCCAGCACACAGAAGATATTTTAGCCCTTTTAACACCTTATTAAGCAATTCTGATCTGTCAGCTCAGAGAAATAGGAAACAGTATGTCAGCTGTCTGTAACTGCTGTTATAACTGATGTCGTCTTTTCCACCTAGTAAGAAGTGGCGTGATTTAAAAGGAGATGAATGGAAATCTGTTTGCATTTTGCAGTAGTTTAATAGTTTTCTAGAAAAATACCATACATCATTTCAGCTGCCAACTTTCCTAGGAATGGAATGTTTGTTTGTGTTTTGGGTCTTCAAAATTTTTGCCCCTACTACAAGAATTCCAATTTTTGCAGCATACAAAGAACACCAGCAACCCCAGGTACCAGCCCCCAGTACCAGACTCTGGCACCAGCCCCTGGGTACCAGCCCCATCACCAGCCCCCAGCACCAGCCCCCGGCACCAGCCCCCCCAGCCCCTCCCCCGCACCAGCCCACAGCACCAGCCCACAGCACCAGCCCCCCCAGCCCCTCCCCCCCAGCCCCTCCCCCGCACCAGCCCCCAGCACCAGCCTCCACCCCCCCCCCCCCCCCCCGCACCAGCCCCTCATCCTCCTGCACAGTTTTATTTTCTCTTACCCTTGCTCAGCTATTTGCTAGTTCATATTCAGGAAGTTACTCGTTTATTTTAAAAATTTACTTTTAATCCCTTGCCTCAAAAAGGGAAATGTCTTACTGTCATGCTGGGCTATTCAGCAACAATCTATTTCCCTCCACTGGATAAACTCAGCCTTCCCCCATAGTTTATCTGCTCTGGAAGCTGGATTCCTGCCTCATAAAATAGTACAACAGTACTATTACCACATAATCATTATCATTACCTCACCCTCCGCCACAGAGCCTTCGAATCCTGAACATCTCGCCTCCCTAATCTTGCTGCATCTATCCTCTCCTGCTGTGAAGCTGGTATCTACCATTTTCACAGAAGCTTAAAGTAATCACAAATAGAAAACATAAAAATATGTTTTAACTAAGTTGTATCTTATTGATACCATTGTATTACACGGGGACTTTAAATAGTTCCATATCCCATTCCAAGACCCAAACACACATACAGGTGACAATGGGACAGAGAGATCTCAGCCTAGATCCACTTTCCTTCTTCAGCCTTACCTTTCTGCTATTTCCCATATCACCTAAGTGAGATGCAGTTTTTCATTCTTGAGCTGGGATGGCTCACTTAGGCACAGAAGCGTCCCAGCCTCAGTGGGTTTTAGGAACAGCATAGCCACATTACTAAGACCTTCCACGATATCAATATCATTGCTGTGTTATTAGACCTTCTCCACAGCCACAGCAGTAGCAGATGGGGCGATAAGCAAGGAAAGGACTTTTTTGACCACTTTGGAAAGAATCCACCACTACTGGGAATATACAACCCATTTTTCCAAAGCTGAAAAAGGAAGGCATTAGACTGTGTCCTCACAACCAGAGGGGAATTACAGAAAGCATCACAGCATCCCCAGTGAACTCGAACCACACAACAGCTCACCACTTTTTCTTTACAGCCTGAGGATGTCTGTGACTATGTAGGCAGGTAGTCCTGCGTCACTGTGCCCAGCTTCATGTGGTGATGGGATGAAACCCGGGTCTTCCTCTATGCTAGGCAAGCGCTTCACAATGACCAAGTTCTATCCAGACTCGGTTCAAACTTTTCCTTGAATACTTTCCCACTTAGTGTTTCCTTTCAACACTAATAATACAGAAGATTACAAAATACACATAAAAGGGTCAATTAGCGAATAAAAGTGGGAGTACTAAAAAAGAAGGAAAATTATAATCACCAACATCTTACACACTCTCATAGTCAGCTAGTCTTTTGGTGACGAGGCCGCTACATCTTTTCATGTGCAAATGGCTAAAACAAAATATTTGTTTCTCAGGAAATTTAGTCATTTAGCATATATTGTCTTGTGCTACTTCACACATTAAACAATACAGCAAGAAAGTCTGCCAATAAACATAATTCAAATCAAAGTATTTTTCAAATGAGTTTCTACCATTCTAAGAGAATATAACAAACCAAAAGGATGACAAAAATAGAATGATAGTGACTGAGGAAACAACAGAAAAAATTAAGGTAAAGTCAGAGAGTGAGAATAATGAGAAGACACACAAGGATAGAGAGGAGTGTGTAGTGGTTAGCACACAAGTCAAGTATACCTTTATTCTGGTATCAGTATAATTAGTACTGCCCTAATATCCAAGAATAAAAGAATAAGGTAAATATATGTTAAAACTGACTCCAAAGGAAATGAAAAATGTACTGAGGTAAATATTACAGATGTACAAATATACATTATTAGATTAGATCATCACAAGGGATGGGATTCAATTGTCTATCTTTAGCTTTTAATTCCAGTCACTTTGTTTAGAACAAAACAATTGACCTCTTGCTTCATCCAGTAACTTTGGGCTTGGAGTATCCCATCAAGTTCTACAAAATAGAATAAGGGTTAGCGATAGAAATATGTTGCCTTTAAGTCACACAACTTCAACTCCTCATCCAGTGGCTCTATCAGAAGCAGCACTGTGCGCTCAGCACCTCCTCAGATAACTACAGCTAATGGAGAGAAACAGTGATAAGAAAATTCCAAGTCAGAGTCCCATGTTTTGAGGAACAGCCAGTGGTTACCCCTGACTCACTATTAACTACAGAAATAAAATAAGGTCCCCAAGGACTTGATGCCCATGGCTCATCCTAGACATTGGCAGCAAGATGTTCATATTCCATAATCAATTTCCTGCCATTCCTCAAGATCCCAGTAATTCAACAACGGAAGTAGTCAAATTCCAGTTAAGCCTGTGCTCTTCCTTGAGCCCTTCCCATGATTGTACAGCCTATAACAGCTGTGCATTGACATGTTCAATGTTGCTGGCACTGTCAGCCATGACAGGGATGCAGAAGGTGATTCAGGATAAAAAAAAATGCCAAAGTTTGGCATGCAGTGATGGTTTAGACAGATATCCAGAAAGCTTGTAGATAAAGTATACTCCATTATTACTAACACAAGCTTTGAAGGGATGCTGACATTAGTGTCTTAAGTCATTGATAAGATAGAAAACCACTGTTTCTCTAATTTCTGATCTGTGACACCACCGTGCTCTTCTGCATCCAGTGAAAATAAGCAGACAAAAACGAGAGCAGAGTGCAAAAAAGCAGAAGGGAGGTTCTAGTTCACCTCGCAGACCCAGCTGGAAACATACCAGAAAAACAGAAGATCAGGAAGATCAGGAACAACACAGGAAGGAGACTTTACATGAAGGAGAGACACTGTCTGTGTGTTTAACCATGGGAAGGCTAGAAAACCAAGCCATGGCCATACTGGGGCATTTCCCAGAAGGAGTATATGACCTTAGCAGGTCATATTTTCTCATCTGAGAAGAGAAATGTGCTCTGAATTTTCAGTATAAATATGTGCAGTTGTAATTAATGAGCTAGAACTAAAGGAACACACATGAAAAACAAAATGGTTTGAGGCAAAGTATCCATTCTTTGAAGTTGCCATGTTCTAGATATGGTCTCATACCCTCTAAACCCAAATCACCATGGGATACACAGTATTTTTAATTGAACATTATTTGTAGTTACAAATGCAGGAAATAGCCAAGCATTTTTAAAATAACTATTCCTAAAACACTTGCTTTAGATATTTCACAGGTTTTATTACCTTCATCAAGTGTCGACCTTAAAGGTCTCCTCTGACATTCAAGGAGATCAGGCTAACTACATACACAGATTTTTAGAAATGCTGGAATCTGCTAGCTTGGATAAGGTCCAAATAATCCAGAAAAACATGCACCATACCACATAGGAAAGGCAGGTTGTACAAAGATTGCTTCCCCAAGCATGTCACTCTGTACAATGCTCCTTTCAATGTGATTTGTCTTTATTTACCTTGGGACTCGTACCTGGTGTTAGGACAACAGGATGCTGACAGTCCAGGAGGGAGTCACAGTTCTCCAAAGGCATTCCCACTCTCCACTGGCAGCTGAATACATTTGAAGCTAAGCCCATTTTTGTTCAGCTATAGAAAGAGTCTTCCAGGTCTTTGCTAAAATGTATTCCTATATTTCTTCCCTATCATCTGAAATGTTTTTGAAGAAAATCAAAGGTACATCTAAAATAGAAGTCTATTTTTAACTTCTTTTTTACCACTTGAAAAGAACAGGCTTGTCGATGATCTATGGGTGAAGGGAAGAAACTAAGGTGGTCAGGAAGGCAGCCCAGTGTTTTCACCAAATCCTTGGCCAGCTTTTAGGTACACCACAAGGAAACCCACGGCCCCTGCAGACTAGGCCTCCCTTGCTCTAGCCTCTGTTAGCTCTCCCGGGAGCTGCATCATTACTTGGCGCTTCCCTTTCAAGTGGGGACGTCAGACAAGAAGGGGCTGAGTGTTCCGCTTCTCCCTTTGTGAGAGTCAGGGATGTTCAACAAGAACCAGATCAAACGGGTGTCCTCTTATTTTTAACGGCAGCTTACTCAATCCAATATCAGAAAGACGTGCCCTTCTGTTTGCACACTCCCTCTGTTCTTCCCTAGCATATCACAGATATCCTGCTGCCTTTGTATTTTCAGCAGTATCTTTCAGAGAAAACCAAATTGTCACATTTGACACTTGGACATTTTGAGATCTTCTAGACGATTTCCAACTCTAAGTGGAAAGCCAGTAAAAAATCTTTAAAATACACTTAAAATGCCCATTAGCGGAAGAAACATTGCACGTGGGGTTCCAAATCGACAGGAAAAACAACTTCTAAGTATTATCAATTTGGGCTGAGTACCTAAGGCAATGTTCCACAGAAGCCAGTGACTTGCCTCCGGAGTCTGTTCCCCACCTCCCTAATAGGCCTAGGAGCTACAGACAATTAATTATTAGATTATGTAACTCCCACTGTTAAAAGTTAGCAGAGCATTCTACAGTTTTACTTCAAGTGTGATGCTTTGCAGCTCGGGTGCAATTTCATCAGCTCTCTCATCTGCATCTTTGTGCTACTTAAGCCTGGCTTCCCAGGGTTTCTCTTTAATTGGCTCAGCCTTCTTCTGCCCTCAATCAGCCTGGCTTTATTCCTGGTTCTCAGTTAAGATGACTCTGAAAACTGTGGTACCAAACTTTCACAGGAGTGCCAGGGATCTTCACCCGTCCAAACTCTCCATACAGAAAGGTCTGTTCTGACTAGTGAAGACAGGTCATACGCTTCTGGAGTCATCACTACTAGACTACCAAAGCACCACATCCTATAGTCATTTTAAGATATCATGGAAGGGAGCCAACCAACCAGAATCATTGCAAACATGTAGCCACTCCATTTACTTATTGATAACAGCAACTAAGCCATCTACCCCCAAAGGATTTTGATAAGAAATAAATGAAATAGTAGGTGATATGGTGCTCTGGAAACAAATTTTATAGGAACTCTAAACTATTATTGGTAGCTTCAAGCCCTAGTCCTGATCTATGGTTTCCATAGGGTTTGTCCTCACCGCTTCGTGTGTGGTTCCTAGAATGGTGGTGTGCCGGTGGCACAAACCTGAAGCGTTCAGGCCCACAGCAAGGTAAATAGTTCATCGAGGTATTGCCTTAGAAGATGTAAACGCTGGTTTCCTAGGGTGAGTTAGGTCTTGTCAGGTCAGTCACTAGGAAAAGCAGACAAGCCATATAATTAGCCCCTTCTGCATGTGGCCAATCATGTTCTGCTTCTCCATCTTGCTGTGACCAGCCTAGGGACCCATCTTAATTTTCTTTCTGGGGCTCTGATAAAATACTCTAAAAAAAGTAACTTAAGGGAGAAAGGGTTTATTTTAGTTCAAAGCTCAAGATACAGTCCCTAGTGGCAGAGAAGTTAAGGCAGCTGGGACTTGAAGCAGATGGCCACAGCAAGTCCACATTCAAGAGAAGACATCGGTGAATATATGTGTATACCTGTTGAGTTCCCGCCTCTGTTTATACAGCCTAGGATCCCAGTCAGGAAATGATTTAGGGTCTTCAGACCTCAATTAATATAATCAAGTCCTCCATATATACATAGTCATGCCCACAGGCTAAGCTTTCAGACATTCTAGATTTTGTTAATATGCAGGACCCTTCACCAGAAACGGATTATGAAGTCCCCCCCCCAAAACCTAACTTCATCCTCAAAAAGTGAATTAAACCACTGTTTTTAGAAGGAATCCAACCTTAGATGTCTTGTTACATAAACTTAAAATGGAATAATAGAATTGTAGACGTAAAACACCCCTGGGACTTGGTGTTTTAGTATTAAAAAACTGATTAAAACATGAGCTTATATGACCAAGTTCATTGTTCTTAGTTTTCTGAAATGTCTCTGTGAAAACAGTACAAAGGAATCACTGGAAGTCCAGAAGACATGCTGATTCAAGGGCTGGAGAGTTGGCTCAGAAGTTCAAAGCACTGATCTCTCTTCCAGACAACCTGGTTTCAGTTCCCAGCTCTCCCATGTTAGCTCACAATTGCCTCAACAGCCTATAACTCCAGTTCCAATGGATCTAATGCCCTCTTCTGGCCTCTAAAAGTACTAAGAATGCATGGGGTACAGATACATAGGCAAGTAAAACACCCACACAAATAAATCTCAATATTTAAAAAATAAAAATAAATGTCAACTGAATAGCCTATAAGGTTTTGAGAAAGAATCAAAGGCTGTCCATCTAATGATGTCACTCAACTTAGCCATCTGCTATTAACAATGACTTGCCATATTGACAGAGGACAGTCTGCCACCCCAAGATTTCAACTGCTGCCTTTGGGGAAAGAACATGAACGGGCATTTTTACGCAGCCCACAAGTTACTCTTGGACGTTTGCCCTGTTATCAACTGCTTGACGCACCTGCCCTCCTCTGACCAGCTCTAACGCTACGCTCATTCCAACTGATGAAATTGACACTTGTCTAGTCCTTATCAGTGATGTCAGCAGAGTCTTAATTGCCCCCTTTGGTGCTTTGTTTTCTCCTTTTTCGAGGTATCTTAAAATAATTATTTTCTTTCTTACTATTCTAATCAATCATATGTCTTTGTGTCCCTTTATCATCTCAGCACGAGCTTAGCCAGTGTTTATGCAGGAATCACCTCACCTCACAAATTCTCTATTCCATTCCACATGTGGCAACATTAATTTTCCTATGGTATCACTCAATTGCTCCAAATAACCAATACCTAGGGCCAGGCCAAGTTTTAAATTATACACTAAATGTCTTTTTTTAAAAAAAAAAAAATTTAAGTCAGTCCATAGGAAGATGTTCCCAAGCACTAATAAACTGCAACTGGTAATCTGGCAGTGTCAGTAATATGTAACTGATATTTTTAAATTAGCAAGAGATCCTTAAACCACCCTTAAAATAGTTTTTAATCATGCTCTCTACAAATGTCATGTACATGGGGTAAAAGAAATTAATTCCCTAGACGTCCCAGCGCAGGGGATCTGGGACCAACTGCACTGGCCCCAGAAGCACAGATGACGCCAATGGGTGTCATTGGTTAAGTGAATCAGTAGAGTGGCTAAGTGTGTGGGACATGAGCTTTCAACCTAAAAGATGGAAAGTCATATGCCACCTAGAATGAACTGGTCATCCTAGCTAAATACCATGATATGCTACAGCAAAGTGAGTAAGTACAATCAAGGCAACAACCACGGGGTTGGGAATCACTGTTCCAAAACCAAGGGGAATCTGCATGGGCTGTCGTGTCCCAGCCTGCCATTCCAATGGCTTTGCTTTCCCACCTTGAAAGCTGCACATAGGAAGTCTTAAATCAGTCAGGGCTTCCAACCGTCACCATGGTACATGAGATGCTAAGGTCTTTTTATTAATCTATTTGGTACATCCCAGAACAAAATTCCAAGAGCATTCAATGTGTACAAAGAAGATTCTACTTTAGAGACAGAGATGTCACTCAGTTGGTAAAGTGTTATCCTGGCAGGCCCAGAGCCCTGGGATGTATCCTCAGGCCCTCACAAACTGGGCATTGCAATGTGATACACACGTATAATCCCAACACACACTTGGGAGACAACACAAGAGAATCAGGAGTTCAAAGTCAGCTTCAGCTATGTAATGAGGTTGGGGATAGACTGGGTTTTATGAGACTCTGTCAAAGAATGAAAAGAGGAAAAAGGGAGAAGAGAAAGGAGGGAATATGAGGAGGAGGGGAGGGTGGGAGGGAAGGAGAAAATTCTTCATAAATTCTGTTTTAGAAGCCACAAAGCCAGGTGTGTATGTAGTGTAACTGCCTTAATTTCCTTTAACTGAGCTTAATTTCTACCATAAATCCCCAATTAATAGCAGACAACTTAATTGAGTCTCTTCAAATAAGTGCAATCAAATTAGTGATTACTCAGTTATTTCTGATTTGGAATCTATCAACTTGGAATGAGACAAGCAAGTCTTCCTCAGATCTCACAGTCTTCTTAAGATCTGGAGGTGAGGGGAACATTTAGGGATTCAGATTGACAGGGAGTGTTTGTTGGTTAAAGATCACTCAGCACATCCCACATATTCTGCTGTGTCAAGTGTGCGAGAGCCTACAAATTTGCATGTCTAACATTTTCTCAGTATATGACAGCCATTTGAAGGCTATGAAATACACTGGTCCGAATTCAGAACTTATCTAGGTGATTTCACATCTTCGTTAGTTTTCTTCTTGTCTCTGAATTATCTCCCTTCAGCTGAAATTTCTCTGTCTGACAATAAAATGGCTCCTAATGAAAGTGTAATGAAGGCCTAACCTGTTTCAACTCAGTGTCTCACAGTACATAGCACAAGTATATGTGAGGCTATCAAAGTATCTCAACGAGTGTATCAGCATCATCTCCCACACCATGTTACCTTAGCACTACACACAGAACTCTTGCTGGCTGCAAGTTGTAGCTGGTTAAACAGCAATGACCACTGTAGACATTAAAAAAGATAAGACTTGAACAAGCATTGAAAAGTCAGGAATGGTTTTTTTTGGTTTTTGTTTTTGTTTTGTTGTTGTTTTGTTTTGTTTTTGTTTTTGTTTGTTTGGTCTCTTAAAAACCATATGACCTTAGAGAATGCCTTTGAATGTACCAGATCTAGACTTTCTCACCTACAGTATGAGACTGATATTATCTTTCCTGGCCTGGGATTGCACAGACTATCCAAAGGACTCAAATATAATGTAATATATTTTGCTTTGAGCAAAAGACCTGATATGACACGCACATTTCCCATCTGCCTAAGAAGCTAGGCATTCATAGATTCTGGATCTGTGAGGTTTTCTGGAATGAGCACTGACAGGATCGATGCTTGCAGTCACTGGCTGCACAGACTCATAGGTCACAAGGGCTAACCGGAACAACTGAGTCCATCCCTTCCAAACCTCATGTCCAGGGACCGTAGGTTGGTTTGAAGTGAACAAGGGAAGGATATCCAAGCTTGTGTGTGGTTTGTTTTCGGAGACCTGGATGTTCAAACAGGAACCATCAGACCACTGCTGACAGCGCAAGCTCAGTCTAATGTCAGCATCTGATAGCATGAGAAAACACAGCTCTTTTCTCCCATTTACGCCTCACAAATACCTTACTACTTAAACAAAATACACCAAACTACATCTTAATGCTGCTTTACCAAGGGCACTCCTTTCCCTGTGGGAGTGCTTTTCCATCTAAAATGGGGGCTGGGGTTTTTGAGTGCATTCTTTTTCCTCAGTGCACTCTCTCACTCTCATTCTTAATAAAGTATCAGATGCTCTATCTCCCATCCCCTCAAAACAAAAAAAATCAAGATATATGTTGACAATGTAAAGTTCAGGACTCTGCTCCTAAGATGCTGAACAAATGTTCTCGGTAAAATATGAAGAGGGACAATTTTTCTTCCAATCCCTAAAGGGAACTCAAACAGGTAATGCCAAGCTCACACATGTACCTAAAGATTATAACTATAAACCCCATGTCATACATTTCACAAGGCAGAGTCTTGGTGCCACCACCCTAAAGCCCTGACCCTCTATCAGAACCTATCATCTGATAAGCAGCCGACTATTAATCCACAAAAAGTAGAACCGGCTAGTTTAGAATAGCACTTTGGAGTTTTCTCACAGCTTTCTATGTTGGTCTTAGAAAAATTAGTCAAATTCTATGACTCAGTTTTCTAATATGCAAAATAACAACTTTTTTTTTTTATAAAAATGCTAGGTATGAGGAGCTGGAGAGATGGCCTGGTGGTTAGGGCACACGCTGCTCCTGCAGAGGGCCAGGGTTGAGTTCCAGCACCCATATCAGTGGCTCATTAATGAAATGGTGAAATTAATGAAATGCCTGCCGTTTCAGCTCCACAGCATCTGATTCCCTCTCCTGGCCTCCATGGATACTCGTACTCATATGCACATACCCACACACATATGAACACATAATTAAAGTTAAAATAGGAAGCAGTGGATATAATGCTAAGTGCACAAGCAGTCACGTGTTGACTGATTTTTATTAATGATATTACTTAAGTCGTGAGTAGATAAAGTATTGAATGAAGAAAACTTTCAGGAATCTGTGGTGGTTTAAATGAAAAAAAAAAAAAAGTCTCCCGTGAGCTCCAGTATTTAAATATGTGATCCTGGTTGGCACTGCTGCTTGAGAAGATGTGGGGATTTGGCCTTGCTGAAGGAAGTACGTCACTGTGGCAGACGTGGAGAGATTAAACCCGCCCCCTACTTTTTGCTCTCTCTGCTCATATTTGAGTTTGAAGACGCAAGTGTGTAGCCATGATTGCTCTCCGTGATGAACTCATACCTCTGGAACTGTAAGTTGCCTTGTGTCTTAGTTAGAGTTTCCACTGCTGCAACAAAACTCCATGACCAAAAGGCAAGCTGGAAAAGAAGGGGTCTGTCTTACACTTCAGCATTGCTGTTCATCACTGAAGGAAGTCAGGACAGGAACTCAAACAGGGCAGGATCCCAGAGGCTGGAACTGATGCAGAGACCATGGAGGGGTGTTGCTTACTGACCTGCTTCCCATGGCCTTCAACTCACCTTCTATAACCCAGGACCAGCATCCCAGGTATGGCCCCACCCACCATGGAGTGGGGCCTGACCCACTGATCACTACAGCTGGCTCTCACGGAGGCATTTTCCTCTGCTGAGTTTTCTTCCTCTCTGATGACTCTAGCTTGTGCCAAGGTGACACACAAAACCACCCAGTACACCTTGGCTATGTTGTTTTCTTCACAGCAACAGAAAAATAACCAATAACGCAGCACTCAATCTGTATTCTTAGTTTGGAGCTGCTGTCCCCAGCACAGGCTTAAACAGTGGTATGCTACAATGCCTGCACATTGCCTCATTGATATAAGAACTGTCTGAACGGGACAAAGCTCTTGCTTTTTATTTTCTTACAACAGTAAAATTCTGACACAGACCACCCAGCTAGAAAGAATGGAGAGTCAGCAAACATAAATGTTTATAAATTATAAAAGAAATCTGTAAGTATTAATGTCAATGTTTGGGATATAGATCTGTGAATGAAATTGATGCCAATCATTATGAAATGAATCAGATGAAAACTTTTGCCTAATTTTAAGGTTTTTCGGTCTTTTTTTTGGCCATACAACCTGAGAGCTTTCTAATATGATTACAGAGAGGAGGATATACAATAGATTCCATAGCCTTTTACATGAGCAATCTTAGAAATTATTTGAAGGGCACATTCTTACAGTAACTCAGGACAAGTATTCAGTGAAATCTTGCAAAAAGTGGCAAGGAAGGGGGCTCTAGAGAGAAAGATGAAGGTCTGTGTCACCCCATTCTCCCACAGGCTATGGGCTGATGCTAAGCATTTTGACTAAAGCAATTCTAGTGTAGTCAGAAAAGTCCTTCTGCACAAAAATAACTTGTTTTATAAATTAGCTGTCAGGTCCTTGGAGAAGCCAACCATGAACAATTTGTTGTTGGTTATATTTCCATTATTGTCACTATTTTAATCCATAGTTTCATGATTAATGGTTTTCTAAGAAAATTTGTTTGAAGGATAAAGAATGAAATCCGTTAAATGAAGTTCGACCTGACAAGATTCATTTCTCTTGGGTTCTCATCAGTACAGAGACTGCCGTGGCATAATTAATGGTCCAAAAGATGAAACAGGACTTCTATTCTGTCATGTCTCTTCTATTTAAGTCTTCAAAAATGAAAAATAATGAGAAAAGGTGTAAAACAAATTGCTTGATATGCCAAGGAGCAGAATAATCCTATTAAAGTAATTAGAAGTTCATTTCAAATTATGAACTACTGCTGTCTTATTGGAGGGAAAGCTTACTCTAGGTGACCTCTTGGTGTCTGTGGGCCCCACTTATGATATAATCATAGACATGTTTGAAAGCACATACTTTCTGAACATTTTTAAGAAGCCTCTTGGCACACTGAGAGACAGAATAAAAGGCTTTAGAGCATCAAGATTGCAAAATTTATACTTCTAAGATGGCTTATTTCTCTATTTTACTTCATATGTATCTAAAAGAAGAGCTCAGAATATATAACTATTGTGAGAATACACTTCTAGAAATCATGTTTCCAAGTACAGAGGACTGGAAAAGTGATCTGACAGCAGGCATTAGATTTAATATGAATTAAATGGCTTTGTGACCAACTGAGTCAATGACATACATCTCTGAGCAAATATATATATATATTATTTCAATGCAGTGTGCTTTGATATAATCTACTTTTGAGTAACACAAAAAACCACAAGAAAGTATTTTGCTAATAACATAAGGAACAGAGATTCAAGGGTTAATTAGAATCCATGACTCCAGGGACCTCAGAGTCTAGTGGAAAATACAGACATGGATAGAAATAACTGAGATAAGGGAGAAATTTAAAGTGCTCAAGTGAGCCAAGGGAGGAAGTCATTAGATCCAACCAGGGTAACATACAGTTCTACTAGCAAGGTGGCAATAAGAAGTCTGTGGTTTTGTAAGACATGGAAGTTTGGGGTAGCGGCTAAATGTCTTTCTTAGGAAGAGTTAGGGATGAGAATAACAAGAGGAGAAAATACAATGAAGAGAGCCCTAGCAATCCCAGGCTCCAACTCTACCGGAGCACTAGGAGTTTTGGGGTTTGGATTCTCCAGCTCTACAACTGATACACCATAAGCACTCAACATAAACTGGATAAAAGAAAACTACCCCAACTACAACAGATACTTAAGTGCAAGATTCTACCTGGAAAATTACTAGCACTTTAAATATGAAAATGTACACTAAGCCTCATTTAATATTTGCTTGGATGTCACATCTAATAATTAAGATCAGCAAACAGTACAAATTACTTCACCCTTAGTGCTAATCACCTCACAGCACCAATCATTTCATCTTCAATACTGATCACATCACCTTCAATGCCAATCACATCATCTTCAATGCCAATCACGTCACCTTCAGTACCTAAACTTCATCTCAGTGAAAACTCACTTGCTTTTGTTTTGCTTCTACAGTAATCTTATCTAGTTTTTCAGAATGTGTCTGTTCATGTGTTCATGTAGGATTTCATGTGTTTCTATCAATTTTTAATAATTGAACATCACATTTTATATTAAAAATAATACGTTCTTATGCTAAGATGAAATAGTACTTCAATGGTTATATAAAATGATAGTTGAATTGGCAAACCCCCTGAAGGAGGTACATCACCAAAGCTAAAATAGTCAAAATACCACCAAAGCTACAGTAGTTAAAAAATCTATGTATGTGTTTCCTTCTGTATCCACATCTCTTGATCCCTTTCCCTTAACTCTCATATAACAGACTCTGACTATTTATCCACCTTGGAAGAATGGCTGTTCTTCCTATCCCACTTTAGGCAGTATTTATTAATACTTAAAGTATTTGTGAGCTCTACAAATGAAAATGTCTTTATTCCTAATAACGAAAGGGGTTTTTCTCATGTTAAAGGACCTCCAAATGCCTGTGCTGTCTACCAAGCCTATGTATCTCTCTGGCTTTTAGGTGGTGTAAACATTAGCTTAAATGTCACCCTTTCTTGAGACAGAACCCCAGGTGGGTAGAAGGGACAGCTCAGCTGCCCTTTGCCTACCTAGCCTGTCTCCCAACGAACATGCCATGGAAAACCCTGCACAATGGCCTGTGTCTGCCCTGCTTGAAGAAAAAAATCCAATTTGTGTCTTGGGAAGAGAAGCACAAAGCATAGTCTGCATAAACCAGACTGCTTTCTAATTCTTCTGGGATGCTGGAAACTTCAGGGAATACAGGAGCAGATGTTGTATCTTCTGGGAAGAACTACATCACCCAGAAGAGGGCTGCCTGCCAGCAGGTCCCTTCCCTCGGTACTTGCTCCCAATGGAGTCTTCTTTCCCACGTTTCAGCCAAAGTCCAACCCTCCTCCACTTTAACCTTAACTGCATAATATTTGGCTTAAGACTGATCTATTTTTTTTAATTTGAAATGTCTGTAATACACTGTCATTTATCTGGGATCTTTTCTTTTGCTTCCTAAATGATTTTTTTTTTCTGATGTTCTAAAGTCTCCAGCAAATGATTACATTGTTAGAATGCTTCAACTTCATTAGTAGCTCTATTACTGGAGCCAGTAAATAAATCTGGTGAGAACAGACTTTTAAAATCAGTGTTTTAAAGCTTTATGTATCTATGCATTTTACGTCTGACATAAGAGATTTAAGATGGTTTAAAATTAAAAACATTAAAGTCCATTAACACAGCAGAGAAAATCCAAGCCAAACAGGAATGAAGAAGAAACTATCAAAAAACACAAACTGAGGGAAATTACCTCATTTGAGGACAAGGCTTAACTCTGATAGCTTTTGTTTCTTAATCAAAGAAATGCAATGGACCATTTAAGATAATCATCTTTATTATGGATCTGACATCAAAGGATTTACCAGGGGAGTCTTTCTTCACCATTCCAGAAGTAACAAAGTCAAAATTCTTTAATGGCAGGTTTTTTAAACCTTTCAAAGGTATCTTTGAGGGCAGGTGGCTGTGTGCAAGTCCTGGCAGGACAGTACACCCCAAGTTCTAGATGACCCCATACTTGTTTAAATGTTGCAGCAGCTCTTTTGAAACTACTAATAGTTCTTAATTCCTAATAGTTCTTATTTTCATCATCAACAAGGTTATTATATAAAGAGTATCTAAGGTATATTTGTTTTCAAACTTTACAAATACAGTAGGCATACAGAATTATACTGATAGTCACATGGGAAAAAAGACTCCCTTCCATTTTATGCTGTCAAGAACATGTCTAAACATGTTTTTTAAACTACTTTAATGATCTTAATACTGTTCATGTTCTGGGATTGGTAGGGTTTAACTTAACTTTACTATTTGGTAGGTATAAGGCATTGAGGAAGTTATTTTGCCTTCACTATCTGTGTCTCGGATTCTTTGTAAAGTTTTGATTGTAGTTTGTTTGTTTGTTTTCACTAGAAAGTTGTAACGAAAATTAAGTAAATTATAACATGAAAAATGCTCAGGCTACATCTAGACACCTTGCAAACATTAGCTGTTGCTGCCATCATTCATCATTGTCATCATATAAAACTGTTCTTAGGGATGAATATACTTCTCCTTGTGTCTGCTAGCTATCTAATCACCTCAATGATAGCCCTGGTAGGAGGGATCCTTCCTAATCAAAGGTTATTTAAACACTAATAGTGAGTACTATCTGATTCTTTTTAAACGGGTCCCAAGTTTCATTTAATTCTGGCACTATCTGACATTGTCTATGCAGCTAGTTCTTTGATCAGCCCCTAATTCCTTGTTTAGGGTATTTCTCCTTTGGCAGTGTAATATTTTCAGACCATTTTTCCTATGTTTTTCTGAACAGATAATCCAACACCATTATGCATATTGTGCAGGTACTCATCTCCGCTCATATCAGCCCTAAATATTTTGAACACTAAACTTGAATAAAAACAGATTATTGTGAGAGAAGAGAAAACATTATTTCACTCTGTTTATTATGGCACCCTGCTCAGAAACAACATATTTATTTTGATGGCTTTTAGATAGTCAGATTTCTTAGCTGTGAAATCTTTAAACGCGCTTCTGGTTTCAAACCAGTTACTTGGTCAGATAAAGTCTGACTTGCTCACACTGAACAGCCTCTCTGAATGCTCTTTTTTTTGTCATTTTTCACATGAATTGTATTATCTTAAGAAACAAATCTTCAAAGGTATTCATAAACAAGTAAAATAGTCTCAGATGTTATTTTAAGTAAATTTTACTTAGAACTACTAGAATTACTTCTTCCTAATTCCCTACCAAGATGGACATCTAGCCTATTTGTTTTATTTTCTTTTCAAGTTTTGGACATAGTTGGGAAACATTTTCCCTGTACTCACTCAAAAAATAAAACAGACCTGACAGGTGTTATTCGCATGAGTGATGAAACATCTCTGCACATAAAAACACAAGGAGCTGCTATCAGCAACATCAGGAACAGCACTGAAGCTGCAGATGGGACTTGCTGGAAGGCAATTAGACCCAGAATCCCTCTATTCTATCTTAGCCACTACAGTTTTCCAATCATGGCATAAGGCACAAGGAAAAGAGCACTGGGATGAATGTCTCAATTTCTCTTCAGCATGAAATGAAGTAGGAAACTGGATGAGTTGATGGGTTGTTACTACACCACCTGTAATAAACATGGGAATTTCAAAGAAAGCAAAGTTTTCCCTGAGTGCTACGTTTGAAGTCATTTTAATATAAGTAGATGCATGGGTGGTAGTTATAGCTCAGTGGGTAAACACACGTGCCATGCACAGTGAGAACCTAAGTTTAAATCCCCAGAAAATATGTAAGAGCTGAGTGTGGTAACATCTGTGTGTAATCCCAGTACCTCCACTGAGGAGATGGGCATAAGAGACAGGACACTAGAAGTGGGTGAGCCAGTGAGGTTTGCATGTGCAACAGAAAAACAACAAGGAAGAGACAAAGAAGGTAAAAAGTGAGAGTCAATACACACACACACACACTCACACACACACACACACACATACACACACACATGCTAGAATTTTCCTGCCTTGCCCACATTCAGAACAAATCTTTGTCACCCGCCAGTCCCACAGCCGCTCAGACCCAACCAAGTAAACACAGAGACTTATATTGCTTACAAACTGTATGGCCATGACAGGCTTCTTGCTAACTGTTCTTATATCTTATATTAATCCATTTCTATAAATGTATACCTTGCCACGTGGCTCATGGCTTACTGGCATCTTCACATGCTGTTTGTCATGGCAGCGGCTGGCAATGACTCCTGCCTTCCTGTTCTTTCTTTTCTCCTCTCTGTTAGTCCTGCCTATACTTCCTGCCTAGCCACTGGCCAATCAGTGTTTTATTTATTGACCAATCAGAGTAATTTGACACATAGACCATCCCATAGCACTTCCCCTTTTCTTTTTTTTTTTTTTCTTCAAAAAGGAAGGTTTTAACCTTAACATAGTAAAATTACATATAATTTGGGAATTTGGGCATAGCTTCTCTTACTACTTCCTGCTGGAGGGGGGCGCTGTATCTTATGGGGACACAAAGAAAATTTTAGGATTATGGAATAGTCCATGAGGGTGTATCATCTGAGCCAGTTGCCTTCAAACCATTCTGGATGTTGGATCATCTGGGCCATGGTGTCATTGGAGACCTTGCAGGGAGTCTTGGCTGGTCAAACCTGATGTATCTTAATCTGGAACAAATCCACAGCCTCTGGCTTTCTGTGGAAACAAAAGCAGAGCCTCCTTTCCACAGCAACATATCCTTACATCCAAATTTTGAAGTCAAGGTACCTTTAAAATATACATTTTGGCATAACTCAACAGCTTTTGCAATAAAATATTTTTCTTCAGTTATGAATATCAAAGAGAACATAATCCAGATTCTCTGTGTGGTAGCCATCTTTACGTGGCTTATTTTTTATATTACCTTGAGCCTATTGCTTTAAACTGCAGCCTTCTAAGCCTGAAATGGAGCTGTGGCTACTGGCTCCACCAACTTCAGCTTCCCAACATGGCGGTGGTACGTTTTCTGCCAGCTCTCAGAGCCATCAACTCTCAGAAATAGTGGGTCTATGCTTCTATCAAAGCAGCATGTAGCCCAGAAACCTCTTTTTGTTTTGTACTAGCAAAGGTTAAATCCACCACACAGTTTAATGTACCACTTGCAGAGGCCTCATTCCTGCCATACTGCACGTCAAATGCACAGGCCAGGAACCCACCATAGTAACTCAAACATGCAGACTGCCACTAACTTGAGAGAAACAACTAGGAACTGTTTTTAGCTCTGTTTTAGAATATTTTTTTCAGGTTTTAGGTGGAAACTCTTGCCAACACGTTGGGTGCCATTTGTAGCTAGAGTTTTCCTGCCTTGCCCACATTCAGAACAAATCTTTGTCACCTGCCAGCCCCATAGCCACTCAGACCCAACCAAGTAAACACAGAGACTTTTATTGCTTACAAACTGTATGGTCATGACAGGCTCCTTGCTAACTGTTCTTTTATCTTGTATTAATCCATTTCTATAAATCTATACCTTGCCATGTGGCTTGTGGCTTACCAGCATCTTCACATGCAGCTTGTCATGGCAGCGGCTGGCAGTGGTTCCTTCCGCCTTCCTGTTCTTTCTTTTCTCCTGTTAGTCTCACCTATACTTCCTGTCTAGCTACTGGCCAATCAGTGTTTTATTTCTTGACCAATCAGAGTGATTTGACATACAGACCATCCCACAGTGCACACACACACACACACACACACACACACACACACACGCATTGATATATATTGATATGTATCAGTGTTATCTATGCACACACACATACTGATATATATTGATATATATATATTATATACATATATATATCAGTGTTAGCTATGCACACACACACATACACACACACACACACACACACACACTGTGTGACTACATACAAACATTAATATAACAACATACACCATCAATTCAGACTTTAGTGATACAAGTTTACATGTGAGGCTAGAGATAGTTTACCTGCAAGTCCATGAAGCTTAAGTACAGGGTCCTGCACCTGCCTTAGCACCTTCCAAAACTTTTCACTAATTTTGTGTTCCTTTTTCTAAACTAGGCTCCTCAATATTATGATAAACTGATAGTTCAGAAAACCTGGATACTCACCTACATAGGCCAACATATGCACTTTTAACTTCACACACACAGACTCCCATTAAGAATGACAGGCTAGGGATTGGGGATTTAGCTCAGTGGTAGAGTGCTTGCCTAGTAAGCACAAGGCCCTGGGTTCGATCCTCAGCTCCAAAAAAAAAAAAAAAGAAAAGAAAAAAGAAAAACAAACAAAAAAAAAAAAGAATGACAGGCTAGCACAGCCATGTGCTGTTAGAAATGTCAGTCCCATGTTCTACCTAGCAGATTTACAAAAGCTGCTGGACTTGTTTGGAAGGCTGAAATATCACCCTAGTCGGTCAGATTTTCTCAAGCTGAACTCACTATGGGCTTGGAGGCATATTACTTCCTCATTTTACAGTTTAAAGGCAGGAACAGATGAGTACACACAAGTCAGTGTCACCTTAGAAAAAAATGTTCATAAGAAAGTGTCTTAGTCAGGGTTTCTATTGCTGTGAAGAGACACTAAGACCACAGCAACTCTTACAAAGAAAGCATTTAATTGTGGCTGGCTTATAGTTCAGAGGATCAGTGCATTATCATCATAATGAGAAGCATGGCAGTGCATAGGCAAACATGGTGATAGAGAAGGAACTGGGAGTTCTACAGGCAGCAGGAGTCTGGGCCACACTGAGCATAGCTTGAGCATAGAAGACTTCAAAGTCCACCCCCACAGTGACACAGTTCCTCCAAC
The DNA here is from genome assembly GCF_004664715.2 of Peromyscus leucopus. Classification (NCBI taxonomy): domain Eukaryota; kingdom Metazoa; phylum Chordata; class Mammalia; order Rodentia; family Cricetidae; genus Peromyscus; species Peromyscus leucopus. The sequence goes on from NC_051075.1 coordinate 4,064,217, forward strand.
AAAGCCACACCTACTCCAACAAGGCCACACTTCATAATAGTGGCATTCCCTATAGGGGCCATTGTTTTTCAAACCAAGACATTCTATTCCTTGATTCCAATAGGCTTGTAGCCATATCATTCACTCCAACTTCAAAAGTCCCCATAGTCTATAACAGTCTCAAATTTATTTAAAAGTCTAAAGTTCAAAGTCCTTCTGAGATTGATGCAATCTCTTAACTGTAATGCCCTGTAAAGCAAAATCAAAACACAGATCACATACTTCCAACATATAATGCCATAATATTTATTTATTTATTTATTTATTTATTTATTTATTTATTTATTATCATACCAAAACATGAGGAACGGAGAATAGTGAGGAAATACTGGACCAAAGCAAGACCAAAAACCAACTGGGAAACACCAAACTCTGCACCTTCATGTCTGGTGTCAAAACACTATTCAGATCTCCAAATCCTTTCAGCTTTGTGGCTTGCAACATACTTCCTTCTCTTGGGCTGGTTCCACTCCCTCTTAGTAGCTCTCCATGGTAGGTATCCCACAGCTCTGGTATCTCCAACATCTTGGGGTCTCCAAGGCAATCCAGGCTTTACCTTCATAGCTTCATGTAATGACTTTTCTATGCCTCCATTCAGGGATGCCTCTGACACATACCTGGCCTCAGAGGCTTTTCTTAGTCATGGAGGAAGATTCCATAATCTCTTTTTTTCTATCCTTGATTCTAAAGCAAGAACAATGTGGCCAAACTGCTGAGTTCTGTTTGCTGGAGCTGGAACATGGTCCCCTCATTTAATTACATTTTCACCAATTTTCTATTTTCAATGTTTCCTTCAATGCTTAACCTTGGCCATCCTGAAGCTGGATATGTAGACCAAGCTGACCTGGAGTGCTGAGATAAAAGGCATGTAGCACAGCCAGGCAGTGGCCTTTAATCCCAGCACTCGGTAGGCAGAGACAGGGAGACCTCTGAGTTTGAGGCCAGCATAGTCTACAAAGCAATTTCCACAACAGCAGGGCTACCCCACACCTAACTCTATGTTTTTCTTTAATTCCATTTCACAAGTTGGAAACTTAGCTGGGTGGGATCTTACCCTGAGGTCATCACTCCCTTTATTCCATTTCTTAGTCTGTTTATCTCCTTGAACACAGAATTTTATATTGTATATAAATCTTCAAATTGTATATTTTGTATTTTTCCTTGCTCAGCTTGTTCCTTTTCATTATAAATCTCCATTAGAGTTAACACTGAAAACCACACAACAGTGTGTATACTAGACTGTTTTGAGATTTTCTTTGCCAAAGGAATTAATGCAAATCTCTTCAAGCTAGCCTCAGACAGATTCTTTAGACAAGGGCAAAAAGCAGTCACATTCTTCATTAAAATACCACAAAAACAATCTCTAGGTAACATACTAAAATTCTTCTCCAAAAACTCTTTGAGTCAGACTCCCAAAGTTCAAATCACCCTCAGCACTACTGTCTTCCATGATCCTACTACTCTGGCCCATTAAGCAGCTCTTAAAGCATCCCACTACTTTTCCAATCTAAACTCCCAAAGTTCAAATTCTACTACACACACACACACACACACACACACACACACACACACACACACAAAAAAAAAAAAAAAAAATGGTCAGGCCTATCAAAGCAATCTCCTAGTCCCTGGTACCAACTTCTGTCTTAGTTAGGGTTGCTATGAAGAGACACCATGAACACAATAACTTTTATAAAGGAAAATATTTAATGAAGGCTGACTTACAGTTTCAGGACTTTCCTATCATCATGATGGAAAGTCTGGGAATGCACAGGCAGACATGGTGCTGGAGAAGGAGCTGAGAGATCTACATCTTGATCTGCAGGCCATAGAAGGAGTCTGTATACCACACTGGGTGTAATTTGAGCACAGGAGACCTCAAAGCCTGCTACTACAGTGACACATTTTCTCCAACATGTCCACACTTACTCCAATAGGCCACACCTCTTAATAGTGCCACTCCCTCTGGGGGCCATTTTCTTTCAAACCACTACAGAAGGACACATGCTAAGAAGGCAGTCACTGAAGTGCCACATTCTAGAAGCAGAAGCTTGGCAGCATAGCTCACCCTACACGAACATTCTAGACAATCTGCCTTGGAGGAAGGAAATGTAATTCGTCTATTTTCCTCTAGAACACTACCCTATAATATTACAAATTTCCTTTATAACCATGGCAGTAAACTGAGAATTGCCTTATAGGTAAAATTGTTCAGTGGTATGGTGTCAAAGACAATTCCAGTCAAATGAAATCTTACCACAAAACAAAGCTTTAGTTTCATCTTTATAAGTTTATTTGCTTTGCATGACAATGAAGTTATATACCTCTGAGGTAATTTTAATTTTCAGAATATCCCACGGCAACAATAAAAATAACAAAACCAGAAGAGAGCTAATAGCTTTTTGGAGCTTTTAGGAAATTGCTTCACTCTGTGAAAGTATCTGTGACTGCAAGTGTGCTTGCTAGTCAATGTTTGTAATACTTTTGCCACTAAATATTAACATTTCTACCAGAAAACATTTCCACAATGATTAGGAATTTCAAACTAAAGAAATCAAATCCCTCTGATGCCATTTCCAGGAACATGTACTTTGATTTCTTCTGAATAGAAATGCAAATAAATCTATTGAACACATATATACTCTAGAAAATTGTCACTAAGCTTAAACATAATTATTTTAGCACAAGGGGAAATGAATAAAAATGTATTATCACAGTGGCTTAGAAAAAGAGGTGCTGATGCTCAAAGCATATAATCATCTGGTAAGCATTCACAGGCTACAGTTTCTAACCAAGAATACTAGCAAAAGTTCTCAAAATATTGGGAGAAATTTTCTAAAAGTTATAATACTACACAAAGGGCATAAAATAGTGTGATAATATTTCTAATAAATGAAAAATGTGAGCAGGCAGCAAGCTGCATTGTTAGCTGATATTTTAGGACCTTCAGCTTAACAGCAAGAGATTATTTTTGCAGAAAAATTTCTCATCTCCATTTGGAAGAGTTCCGTGAGGTCTGGTCCCAAGCTCTTTACTTGTACCTTGGAAGGTTCTTGATAACAAATTATCTTTCTAAATCTGCAGCCTTCAGATGGCTATGCAGTAGCAGCAGCTGAGGAGGGTTGGCTGGGTGTGTAGTTAGATGTGATTACACAGCTGTAACCAGTTTATTTTTAATGGGAAGACGTCATCCTAAAAATGAACCTGAACTTCCCATTGTTCTTGTCATTGTTTGAGTCTGAAATAGTCCCTGGAGGTTCCTGCACTGAAGGCTCAGTACACAGCTGACAGATTTGTGAAAACAACTGACTGGATCCTGAGGGCTCTGTCTGATCTCAGGACTTCTACAATGGCTTCATGAGGAGGTGGGGTTGGTTGGAGGAAGTAGATTACTGGGCCATGCCTGACATGGCCTTGTTCTTCCCCAGCCCTCTCCCTTGACCACTATTATGTGTGAACCTCTGCTCCCTCGTTCCTCTCATGGTAGTATTAGCCTCATTATGGCCAAGAAACAATAGGGCTGACCAAACATGGGATGAAACCTGTAAAGCCATGGACCAAGAGAGTATTTTTCCCTCCTTTGAATTGTTCCTCTGTTTGTCATGGCCAATAGAAAGTCTAACATTTTTTTCCCATAAACCAGAATACATGTGCAACACAAACAGTCTCAGTAAACAGAGGCAGTAACCTTTTACCTTCTTTGACAACCCTGTAGGTAAATGTATTAAATAACTGCATTCATCAGAACACACACACACACACACACACACACATACACACTCAAGATTATGTACAGCTTCTATCAGAAGATGAAAAATCCAGTTAAATTTATAGGCGTCGGGCTTAATACAAATTCACTCTGAAGTAGACACACATCCTTTACATCTAGTACTTATTTTCCCTTCAAGGCAAATTTTGCAGAACTACCCCAGTATCCTAAACTGCCCTTCCCATCAACAGGCTCCCTCGCATGATACTGACTGGTCTTTGTCTCTGGAGTTTAGCTTCCTCTCATGCTGTAGAAGGAATGATCTGTAAAACCCTTAAATCTTTCTAATCACCATTCACTTGAATACGACTCACAACCTCACAAATGAGTTAAAGATGAGACTAACAGATACTCCTGAGGTATAGTTGTCTTTCCTTCCCAATTCATCATGTGATTCATTAAGCATGACTTAACAGCTTACCAGATATACAGAAATTCTAAGTGTTCCACATATGGAAGATGTGTGAGGAGATCTCTCTGCTTGCCACAACTCCCTTTCCCAACCAATCCCTAGTACTTTAGCTTTAGGAACACTTCCACTAAGTCCTGAGGCCAGGTTAAGTACCACAGTACTTCATACTTCCTTTCTCCACCTTTGACACACCAGTGTTGTCAGATATTAGAAGCTGGGAAATAGTTCTCCCAGTTCTGGGATTCAGTGCAGTCATATATGGAGATACTATGGATTGTTCTCAGAATCCCTCCACCACCAAATACCAAAATCTATAGCTATATCCTTCCATATACTTCAAATCATCAGGCATCATGCTAATACCATGCTGTACTGCACCACTGTACTGTTTGGGAACAACTATGAGTCAGAATCTATAGACATATGTACAGATGTAATCATCACAGGCCTACTTTTGATCCTGTTGGTTGAGTATGCTAATATGGGACCCACAGAAACGAAAGGCCTATTGTGTTAAAAGGCCCACATGTTATTTGATGCAACAGTATCAGATTACAGGTCCTACTTTGTTTTAGTTACCTCATCCTCCATACTTTTTAAAATGATTTCTCAATTTATTCAGATATCAGTGTCAAGAACACAAAGTAATTTTACTAGGAACTCTCAAGACTCCCACAGTACAGTAACACACTCTCTGGTGACAATGTTAGTCTCTGGAGGTCAGAAGAGCAGATATTAGTTTGGTTGTCTAATAGAGCCCTCCAAGTGTCTGGCCAACAGTCAGTTCTTTATAAATGATATGTATTGAGTAATACATAAATAGATACCATGCTTTCATCATACCCAGTATTTTTTCATTAATACCACTAGTTAAGTTGTAGCTACTTGAAATAACCCATCCATCATTATCTTCATAAGTTTTAAAGTCTTGATACTATTAAGATCTACCTTGGACTTGTCTGTTAATAGCACTGTCAGTTTTTTAAATATATTTAGTCTTGATATCATTAAGATATTCCATGGACTTGTCTGTTGATGGCACTGTAATTTATTTAAATACATTTAGAGTTGGAAACAAATTATCTAGCACATTAAGAGTTCTCAAATTTGCAGATCTCCTTCATCCATTACTTCACTGCAAAAATATTATACATTTAAAAAGTAGTTCAAAGAAAAAATATTTTAAATGTATCCTGCCTAGTACATATAATAAAGTGCAGTGATGCTATGGAGAGAATACATCAACATACCTGGAAGGAGGTCAGTTAGCATCTTAGAAAATAGAATATATGCTTAATGAATCACTTGATGAGTTGGGAAGGAAAAACAACTATACTTCAGGAGTATCCATTATTCTCATCTTTAACTTACAATTCTTAATGAGCATAAAGAACACATGTCAATATTCTACATGGTTGTTAGCAAATTTTATTTTTTTATTATTTTCTGTTTAAACATACTTTTTAAAGTATTAATGCAGTCTTTAAAATGACTTTGTTTTATATCAAGCAATGTGTTTACTCTTTCATGAGATGAATAAAATTGAAATTCTAAGAGAAAAATATAAATCCTATGTTAAAAAAAAAACCAGCCAGAGATGTTCCTTGTCCCTTGTAGCTAAGTGAGGTCTATCCACAGCTTAATTTTTGTTGACTCAATTGTATTTAATAATGCATGTATATGCATGAAACACAACAAACTCAGGATTTGTCTCTGGACTTAAAGGAATAACAATCAGTCTTTGACAATAATTCTATTGTGTAAAGCATGTTGAAGGATTATATATCAAGCATGTCCTTCTATATTTTTGACATAAAGAAAAATATTGCAAAAATAAGTATAAATGAGGACCTGAATTGCACAAGACAGAAACAAAATGAACAAGAAGCAGAAGTCTTAGGGGAGGTATTTTTAAACAGGAGGTTTTGCAAGCTCCAGATTTAGCTTCATAGAAAGGGGTAGTGCAAGTAGCCTGTGGTTGCCCTGGCAGTCAGAGCGCAACTTCTCCCTTCGCCTCTGTAAGGACAGAGTAAAGCTCAGACACGCACAGAGCAGAACCCTCCAGTTCTGTTTGTTCATTTTCAGTCAGGTAGTAAAGTATCCTACTGTGCTGTAAAGAAATCTTCAAAATGGATGACTGAAATGGCCTGCTGAAGGCAAGTCAACAACTTCTTTATCTACTGAGTGGTTTAAAGGAAAAGCAGGATTTTGTTTTCTGTTTTGTTCTGCTTTTGTTTTTGCCAAGGATATTTGTATTAGTGAATTTTAGCACCTTTCAACTTCCTATGCAGTTTACTGGGGTTTTGTTTTGTTTTTCTAATTCAGTGTCCTTCTGGTTGACCTGTTATCTACTCATCATCACTCTTTCTGTCCCTTCAGGCTTCTTCTGGCCAGCTTCCATTACTGTAATTATTCTCCAGTCTCCCAATTCTTTAGAAATTCAATTTCTGGTAAACTCTCTACTCACTTCTAATTCTACAGACTTTGATCATACTTTGCACGGAAAGGCCCCCCTTCTCTTGATGGTCTGAGACAGAGCAGTAATGAGAGGAACACTAGCAGGGAGCCTCCACACAGGATGTGCCCCTGTGGTCCTCCAGCCCAAGACAACACCAAGCCCCTCCCACAACCTACACAAGGCTAAAGCTCAGGCAAAATCAAGCCCATGGATGCAAGTCAATCTACACTGACAATTTAAAAGTGGCCTTCTGTCTATTTCCATGGTGCTACGTGACTGCCAGCATGCTTTCAGAGAACTGTGGTCCCTTAACAATGATTATGGCTCTAGATGTAATTTGAGATATATACATAGAAAACAAGCCAGCCAATAGCTATGAATCCCTTAATGTAAAGGAAAGTGGACTTTAGATATTAACAACTGGTTTATTATTGTCTTTGACCATCAAGGCACATAAAACATTCCTCATTTTCTGAGAGCATAAATAAGAGGTCATGAATGACAAAAATATTCATATGGAAAGTTTGCTTCTTAAATATTGATGGCAATTAATAAATACCCACTATAAAGATAACATAAATTTAAATAAAATAATAATTGGAACAATTCATAAGTAATATAAGAATAAACAATAAAATGCTAAAACTCTAAATGAAGTCAACGCTACAATATATTTAAAATGTGAACAAAGAGACATACCATTATATGTAGCGAAAGATCAATATTATAGGGGTAATAACTATACTACTAATAAGTGAAATTATAAACTTTAAAAAATTTAAAGAGAAATTTTTTCCACTGGAGTTAATATATTGATTATAGAAGAAAACATTTCTTAGAATAGTCATTAGGAAATTTTAAGAGAAAAATAATGAGGAAGTCTTCCCTTCAAAATCATAAAAAGTACTCTAAAACCAGCGCAATTTAAATAATGTGACACTAGATCAGTGTAACTTAGGCAATCTGATACCAGACAAGTATAACACAAGCACTGTGGTAAAGGAGAGAGATCTTTAAAGGATTTTAGAAACCCATGTATTGTAAATTAATGTATTGTAAGATTATAATGAGGCAAGTAAACTTCCTGTCAACTAATGACTAAGAGATTTTTTTTAAACAAAAAATGTGGAAATGCTACAGATTTTGTTGCTTGTTTTAATAATCTTAAAGTTGTGGTGACATCCAGCTCTTGATTCTGAAAGTAAATATGGAAGCCATAAACCAAAAACCAGTATGTGAACATGAAGCTTTGGGTTGATGCATACAGTTAGCATCACAACGTAGGTAAGATACAAAGTACATAAATATTTATAACAGATATTTTAAATTATGTACTTAATGATGTTGAAATTAATGGACAAACAAGCAATAAGAAAAATCTGGAAACTGTCATCAACAAATAACAAACATGGGATATTTTCAACAGTAATAATTAAAGAAGTGCATTTCTATTTTTGTTTTCAGATGTGTTGGGAACATGTTTGTGTGGAGGGTGGGTATATACTAGTTTTCGAGAGCAAGGGTTATATTGTGGTTTCTGTGTGGAGGGTGGGAGCATGTTTGTTTGGTGAACAGGGGTTGTATGTGTGATGTTTGTGTAGAGAGTGGGTACACATTAGTTGCTTGGGTAGGGGGCTGTGAGTATGTTTTGTGGAGGGTAGGAGGGTGTTTGGAGGGTGTATGCATACAAATACACCATCTCTTTTTTTCTTATCTGACTATGAAAAAACTTTCTCATGCAATACTGATAAGGAAATAAAATTTAAAATTGTAAGATCTTCTAGAGAACAGTTCATATTTATGAAGGTATGTGGAAATTTAAAATATGCATTGTTATCCCCTAAACAACTCTATTTGTATAAATCCAGCATAAAGAAGGAGAGAAACATGCAGCACACATAGAAGAGGTATGTTATTGAACTGGCAAAACAAGTCAACAGCCTAAGAGGTAAATCTGTGATCCCTCAGGAACTGGTCAGCAGTTACCCAGTAAAATACCCCTAATAAAAAGCATGCTAAGTTAGGCAGAGCTCAGTGAATCCTGTGCAAGAGGAGGAGAGAGGATTGTAGGAGCCAGTGGGGTCAAGGATACCACAAGAAACCCCACAAATGTACTAACTTGGGCTCATATGATCACACAGAGACTTAAACAACAACCAAGGAGCCTGCATGGGACTGACCTAGGCCCTCTGCATATATGTGACAGTAATGTAACTTGGTCTTCTTGTAGGACTCCTCCAGTGGGAGCAGGGCCTGTCTCTGACTCCATTGACTGCTTTGGGGACTCTTTCCTCTCATTGGCTGCCTTGTCCAGCCTTAATAAAGAGGAGGGAGGGGAAACTGCAGTTGGAATGTGAAAAGAAAAATAAACAAAAAAACATTTTAAAAAGTATGTTAAGTAATAGCTCACATAAGAAATGAACCACATTTACAAGATTAAATCTAAAATAATGGAATAAAGGCTATATGCAAAGGAAATATTCTAGGAGAATGTGTGTGTGTGTGTGTGTGTGTGTGTGTGTACATGACACATTAGTATATATCTGCACTACCTGGTCATCTGGTTGAGGGAGATTACAAGATACTTACACTTTTCCATACATACTTTTTAGCATTATCAGAGCACATTTAAATAAAAAAAAATAAAGATTTTCGTTTTAAAAAAATGAAGATTAAGAAACTTATAATAATGACTTCTAGTTTCAGATGCTAACATAATGCTAACAGCTACCTGCCTTCTCAACAACACTTTGCTTAGTTTTAAATAAAGTCCTTGTCAAGGATTAATAGGTGCTTAAGAGTTAACTTCCTTTTTCAAAGAACTACAATTAAGAGCCACTTACAAAAGAATTCACAAGCATGTTTCCCAATTCAGAGTTTAACTTGCAAGTAACATCTCCATTAGTACTGGAAACCAAGAATTATAAACCGTATCAGGAAGAACACTAATTGAAATCTTAATAATGGGAATAGGAACATTTTAATTCAACTTTTGAGCATTTCTTTAACTTTGGAAACTAAGAAGCGCCCATACCATGTAACCCTTTTTAAAAGAAGAAACGTCATCTCTTACCTTTAATGGCATACTAACCTGTTTCTATCAGAAACTATAATTATGTGAAATATTCATGACCATTGTAATGGAAACAAAACAAGACACGCTCATCAACGAAGAGTATTACAATGCTCCTGAAATCGGGGGTTTTGCATTTTGGGTGATTTTTAACAGTTTTACTAAAGCAAGCTCTAATTATATTTAAACATGAAAGGTCACCACCAGCCTTAGCAAGGAATCTCACTTCCTCTGAGAGGAGGAACAGCACCCTGACAAGATTTCATGTCTCTCACACAGGATCTTGTTGCTCCTCCAAGGGAGGCTCGCTTTCCTTGCTAGAAAGAGAGGGCAGGCATTGCTGTCCTTCACTACCGCCTCTGTTTTCCTGCCAAATATGCATGCCCTTTAGCTGTGCTTCAGAAGCATCTGAGTAAATGAACAAATTCAATTTTACAGGTAAGAAAATGGATTAAAAGAGCCAAGGTTTTAAAACAAACAAACAAACAAAAAAGCTAGAACTGACTGTCAAACAAGGGCCTTCAAATTCCTAGATCATCAGACAGGGTGGTCAGATCTAAGATCCCATCTAAATTCAGGGCCAAGCTGTCTTAGAAAGAGGGTTAGCAATGGCAAAAACGGTGCACTGAGGCACGTGCTGCCAAAGTACAAAGCGAACACGCTCCCAAGCAGGGGCCACCCCATCAGCAGGGACACTGAGGAAGCCTCTGGAACCCGCTCCCAAGCAGGGGCCACCCCATCAGCAGGGACACTGAGGAAGCCTCTGGAACCCGCTCCCAAGCAGAGGCCACCCTATCACCAGGGCCACTGAGGAAGCCTCTGGAACCCGCTCCCAAGCAGAGGCCACCCCATCACCAGGGATACTGAGGAAGCGTCTATTATTTTCTTTGTACAAACAACTCTGAAAAATGCTTTGGGCCTTGGCAAATATTCTTCAGCACTCACCAAATACTGGCAGATTCTTTTCAAAAACTCCCTTTTGACTTACTGTTCTTGCAAATGTCCATCCAGTAAAATATAAGTAATGGAAATTTAGTAATCATCTCAGAAATTTGTCTGATATTTTGAAAGTATTTAGGTTTATGAATTTTTTTTTTATTACAAAGCACTTCTATTGTGTAGTAGATTCCAGTGGAAGATGTTTTCAATGACAGCAATATAACTTCTTTAAGGAGAATGAAATCTACCTGTAACATTAAGTAGGACAAAGACACACCTCTAAAATCAAGATAAACACTATGAAGAGTTAGGGCCGACACCACTAAAACAGTTCATCTTACTAAACCACAATCAGATGCTATATTCTCCGACATGATCTTCTTTAAAAAACTATATGGCACTTAGTAGTGCTAGACTGGGTCAGTGTATATGAAGCACAGCACTGTCCTGTCAGGTCACTGACATGCATAAATTTGGTACAGTTTGTGGTTAATATTTTGGCAGTGTATATAAAGTCTTAAAATGTTTATATATCTTGACCCCAATAGCAATTCTAGGAATTTATTTTAAGTAAACAGTACAAGTACTAAAAGAAATTATAGGCAAAGGACACAATTTATAGTAGTCAAGTACTTGAAACAATCTAATTATAAAACAACATTAATAAATTGGCATAATAAATTGCCATGCCCACAAACTGCATACCAAGAAAACATATAAAAGCATTGTGTTTTAGAACAGTTTTATAGCATGGAAAGTATTTGTGATCTGCTGTTATGAAGGTGGGGGAAGAGCAGGCGGAGCCCCTGCACGTGGACCTTTCACATTCTTTTGTACGTGCACTGGCTGGTTTTCAGAATAGCCAACAATCATCAGCATCTTTCACTCATGCCTCTGTGCCACCATCTCCACTGCGATGTAGCCAGGGACAAGCCACCACTCCTGAGGGCTGTTCTTAAAGGCCAATGCAGCTTCTGCCTCCCTCTCCTAGATGACCCACTCTGAAAGAAGGAAGCAGTGCAGGCCCTGCAGGACAAAGAACTGAGGCTTCCAACTATGGCCAGTGAGGAACTGGGGCCTCCAATCAACAACCAAGCCAGCAAGCCAAGGATGCACACCGTTCCCTAAAGCTACTCAACCTCCAGGAGGAGCACCAGCCTACATCTTGCTGTGTACACAGATGCTGTAACATTATGGTACTGATAGAAAACAGAGGGGAAGGAAGAGTGTCCAGGTAAGGGATGCCACTGGAAAGCACTAGGGATCTGCAAAGTAATTAACACCCAGACTTCTGACTACTCCTCTCTTTGTAAGAAATAGGAAATGTTTTTGAAATTGTCTAAATGGATATTTGTATGACTGGCAAAAACAGCTTGTAATATGCCAGTGGAGCCCAAAGGCATTTGAGACATTTTCAGCAAAATACCCATCTCCTCTTCAAAAGGCCAAAGCCAGAGAGCTTCCCAAGGGATCAAAGGAATAAAAAGCTTCTCCTTAATCTACTGTATTTTCCATGCAATCACTAACTTCCAAAAGCCACATGGTTCTGAGACCGCACCTTAAGCCTCATAGGAACCTCGCCCATTTTGTTGCCACATGCCTAGAGTTCTTTGAGGATAAAGACACTGTCACCTTTTAGATGCTCAACAATCACTTACATACCATCTGGTCAGAGGAAACTAACGATAAAGCCACTGAACCTTCATGATGTGGGAAGGAACAATGTTTCTTTAATTAGCAAGAACAGACAAAGGTACCACAGATCATTCTTCACACATCATTTTCTCTCTCAATGCAGAACTTCAGCCATTAGTACCAAATTGTGTGTGTGTGTGTGTGTGTGTGCGCGCGTGCACGCGCGCGCACGTGCACATATGCATGTGCATGTGGAAAGAGAGAGAGAGAGAGAGAGAGAGAGAGAGAGAGAGAGATAATATAAGCCTTTTTGGTTCACTCTCACATAAATCTCTCCACATAAAAAAGACTAAGCTTCTCTCTAAGGCATCTATAATTTAGCTCATCTCATATTAAGTTTTATTTTAAAATTGACCAAAACAGGTATTAGATTTCATACTCAAATGTAGATTTAAAGGGGCAGTTTTAAATTATTAAAAATAGGGCTAAGTTATTATTTCAATAGTGTACAATAGAATGGGGCTGAATAATATAACCCATACATTAGAAAATATGTTGTCTTTCCAGTCCTTTAATCATAAAAAGTGATCAATAATATCAACTCTTTGTCATAAATAAACCCACTAGTAAACTGTAATCTATGAATCTAAACTTATCAGTTATCTTTCAGAAATAGCACTTTATAGCTTTACATGAAAATAGTATTAGCACTATACTCTTCCGAAATAGTGACAAATAAAATCTTTTCCGATCAGTTAGCTCTGGGTAGACGGAATCATAAAACACACTTTACTTGGAGAATCTGCTTTACTTCCTTCTGCCTGCGACACAATGAGCAGGTATGAGTTGTCACCGTGATCAGCGAATGTCCGTATTAGTGTTGTGAATAAAGACTTAAACTATGGTTATCACATAGTGCATACCAGTCTCTCCAACTACTGCCCATCTCTGTGATAACTGACTTCATATTGGGAAAGCACAAAAAATGACATTTATCCTCTAATGTGAATTACTTTCAAAGCACATCAGTTCCAACATTAAGGAATTTGAGTGAGAGGCATCCAAACCCTTTCACTTATCAACCTCAGCTGAAAATAAATTCAAAGAAGCCACACCATAAGTTCCTAGAAGCCCATGAGGCTAGACAGAGACACATATTTCCCTCTGTGAACTCAGTTCTGCTTAAGGCAGATGTCAATTGTCCTGACATCCAGGATGGAATTAAGAATCATGAGTCAGAGAGTTAATAAAGCAGTGGCTTCAACCTCTGGCTGACACTTTCTGTATGATGTTGAATAATTATAATCTAAGACCACAAGTCCTCATCTGTAAAACAAGATAAAATATCTACTTTATACTGCTGTTATTCTGTTGTGGGTCCGTTGGACTACTGAATAAAGTGACTGTCACAGTTCCAGGTCCTATGGTGATAGTAAATAAACCCGTAGCTATTATTACAGTGGTGTTCAGATTCTAACATCACTGACTCTACAAATGAATGCCCTTTCTTCTTTAAAATTGGCAAGAAAAACAACTGCCGGGTGCTTGCTAAATTTACAGTGCTGGAAGCCTTGGGACCCCATAGAAATTATGACACAAGAGGTCCTTCAGAGGTACTCAGCAATCTGTTACCCACGGCCTGGCCGACAGCTCAGGGAAAAAAGTACACAGTGCTTCCGTGCCTGCATTGAGAGATTGGAGCTTACAATGCTTGCCTAAGAAGTGGCTTTCCCGGTGAAAGACCTGCTGCTTTCACAGCTCTTAAAGTGAGGCTGTGTTTGAGTTGAGCTCTTAGAGTGTGAAGAGCAGCAATGTTTAGCTCTACTGTTTTATCTAAACAGAGTGAGAGCTGCAGAGTTAAAACTCAGCCAATCAGTGCCTGTTTCAAGCCTCGGTTATTGGAAACCAGCCCTAGCTGCATCAGGCTACTCGTGATTATCCATTCTCAAGGAGCACAGTCATATATGTAAAACCCCAAGAGTACCATATCAATGCTGGACTATGAACAATCAAGGATCCCACGGTGTTCTCATTATTTACAGCAATTACATCTGTATAAAAGGCTGTAATTAACCAAAAAAAAGGTTAAGCAAACAATGATAAATATGGAAAATGCCAGCCCATCATAGTATGACTAGGTTTTAGGGAGAACATGGGAGGTACTATTCAGAAACATGCCACCTCCTTACGTAAGTGTCCATCTTAAACCATGGCCATTAGTACACAATGACTTTTGAACAGTACTCTGACCTGTACACAGATGCCTCTGAACCTGGAAAAGTATTTTTTGTTTTACTCTGCAGGAAACTAATAGCAAAATAAATTAACATTTTACTGGGGTTTTAATTGGAAGTGGCTGTTCTCAACAATATGTTTATCAAACAGTGTGACTGGCAAAATGTATTACTGTAGCTGTAGTTATCCAAATTACATGCTGTCTAAAGCAAAAAGGGCAAAAGCCATCTGGCTCATATAACTTGCATTTTCTAGACAGCCTGCAGCTGCTTCTGATTAAGCCACATCACAGAACTCCAGGGATCTATTTTTAGCCATGGAAGCATATTTTTAGGACTCACACATGCAAGGCACAGGGCATTTACATTAATAAATGAAAACCACCTTCACTTAAGCAGAGGTTTATGTGACACTTTGCTCTGGTCTACAGCAGCACACAAGGGACCGACATTGAACACAACCACCTGAACACCCAGTTTTCAGACCATGTGTCTCCCCCGCCAACTTCAGAACGGTCGGGGAAGACACAGAAAAGATGTATCCTCTCTGCATCACGACATAATCAAGGAAAGATACAACAAGAAATTACTCCCCTGTGCTAGGAGGCCAGCAGAGTTATTTGCCCATTTTACAGCTGCTGTTGGTAAAACAGTGAATAGTGTTACTAGGACCCAAGACCCTGTCTGTCTGCAGAGCCCAAGGTCTAACAAGGTTGTGCTTTTTCACCACAAACAAGGTTAAAATTATATTCTAAAATGTATTTTATCAAAAATTTTAATAATATATGAGGAGGTATCATGAGTTTTGATTGAGAAAGTTTATTAGAACACTCTAGAGCTGAGTCATAATCATAAAGATGATGGATAACAAACTTTTTTCTTCTAATTTAAGTTCCTAACATGGTTTTTTATCACCACTTGATAAAATCCTGACCCTCTGGTTGGGATGCAACGCAACACTTGGGTGGCCACATGAAAGGATGCTGAAAACTGAAAATACTACAAAGGCACATCCATTCTAGCTCCTATAGGGCTTCTGTTCAAGGAAATACAGCAATGACCTGCTGTGCTCAATGCACAGCCTTGGTCGCTCTGCCCGAGAGATCCTCACACCACTGCTCCTTGCCCACTAACCACAGTCTTCTGTCCCCAGGCTCCCTCTCCTATCCGGTTCTTCCCCAGTTTGCTCCTGACTCTTCTTCATGAACTGCACGCTCACCCCCTTGTGCATACCAGGTACCTATGGAGCCAGAAGAGGGCACTGGATTTTCTGTAACTGGACTCTCAGGCGGTTATAAGCCAACACACAGGTGCTGGGAACCAGAGTCCTCTGTAATAGGAGTAAATGCTCTTACCCACTAAGTCGTCCATTTAGCTCCTAGTGATCCTGCTTTAAACATTATCTGCATCTATCCAGCTCTGCTACAAGCTCAGTCATGGAAGTCAGCTCTCACTTGCGTATTTTCATACAGTCAGATCTGAGCACTAGCCCAGCATTCACACGGGTTTGCTGAGCACATGAGCATGGCAGCCATTCTGTGAAGAAGCAGACCTAGAATACTCAAAATCTCCATTTCTTTTCAGGTTAAAGCCTCCATTTGTCTCAGCATAGACTAAGACACCAGTGAATGCCTAAGTAATTTTGGAAAGGGGACCACATCAAATAGTAACCATAGAATACTATGAGCACTTTTAAAAGGAGAACATGAGGCTATTGATGTTTCCATCAAAGTTAATCATTTTTCTATGTAAGCACAAAAGTTCAAATGGTTGCAGATATGCTTGAAGTTGGACCTTCCTCAATGCACAGCATTGCAATGCTTCCAACAAACACCAGAGCTAATCTACTAACTATGAATAAATGATGGAAACTGTAGAAGAATTTAACTAGCATAAACTGGCCCATCATATACACTCTAGATTTTAAGAAGAAAAATGAAGTATAGATCATTATTTAATGCCCATCCTAGAAATTAATCACTAGCATACAATAACTTTTAAGTAGCATTCTGATTTAGAATCAAGGCTTAAAAACTATTTTTTTAGCTCTCATAGTCACATAAGATGGTTTATCAGGCTTCTTCCCACAAATAGAAAGAGCAGGAAGCCCAGCCCAATAGGAGCTCTAGGGAGATGCTTTGAAACAGATAAAATGCTGTTGAACACATGGTTGATGATGATGGGACTTCCAAATACTAATCACAGACTGACATTTTTCCTTTTTATTATCAGGCATCTTCCTTCCTCAGTTTTAATAACATGCTTTCAAATTTCCAGAGAACTTTGCACATTGTGGCTGGTAACTACTTGAATGTATTTTAAGTAATTATGATCATATTTGCTATCAGGACTCCAAGGGGAATACCATCCTGTGTAAAGATGTCAGGGAGTATCTCTTTCTTGTCCTTGACGTCATTGCCACATACTCTTTACAAAAAAAGACCTTCTGATGGTAAAACAGCTAACAATGAATGGCTGCCAAGTGTTATCTCCCCAAGACTGTTATGGAGGATTAAGTGTTAAAATGATGATCTTGGTTATAAATAAAAGGTATTATTTCATTATAAATATATAAAAAGTATCATTCCCTTCCATAAAAGTCTTCTCTATGTCCACATTATAAGGGGGAAAAAGAACTATAAATAAATGCCCTACCTTAAGTATAAAGCACATGCCATATTAACTTTGGGTTCCCTGATATTGAAAATTTATATATTGTAGAATACAAAGAAGAAAGGGGAAAAGGCTTTTTATTATGTATTTACATTTATTTCATGTATATTTGTATACACATATAACACACAGCATGCTTGCGGAGGTCAGGGGATTGATTTTCAGAATTTTCAACCTTGGTAGTAGGTGCCTTTATCCACTTGACCAGCTCTCTGGCAGTGACTGGTTATAAGTGATTCAACTGGGTTACATTTGCCACCAGGAAAAACATATTTGTTAGCTGAGCTCTACCCAACAACCTTCAGTTCTAAAGATAAAATGTGGCTTGCTGTGGAATAATCCTTCTGTACACTGTGAATGTGTATTACTCTCATTGGTTAATAAAAAGCTGGCAGGCTGGTAGTCAGGCAGGAAGTACAGGTGGAAGAGCCAGACACAGAGGACTCTGGAAGGAGGAAGGGTGGAGTCAGGAAGACACCAGCCAGCGGCTGATCAAGCAGAACATGTAGAAAATGAGGTAACAAGCCATGAGCCACGTGGCAGAACATCAAAACTATGAACTCACAAAGATAAGATAGATAATAGAGTATTTTCTCCAATTTGTCAAATGGAGTGGCTATTGTAACTGTAATTCTTACTTAATAGCTGTTTTGTTTTATATATATACATATAGTTTTACTATGTTAAAAAACCTTCCTTTTTAATTAGACAAAAAGGGGGAAATACTGTGAAATAATCCTTTTGTACACTGTGAATATGTATTACTCTCATTGGTTAATAAAAAACTGGCAGGCTGGTAGCCAGGCAGGAAGTACAGGTGGGACAGCCAGATACAGAGGACTCTGGGAAGAGGAAGCCAGAGTCAGGGGAGAGACATGAGCCAGCCTCTGAGGAAGCAGGATACGTAGAAAATGAGGTAACAAGCCATGAGCCACATGGCAGAGTGTAAATAAAAAAATATGGGTTAATTTAAGTTAGTTAGCAAGTAACAAGCCTGAGACATTGACCGATCTTTTCAAATTAATATAAGCCTCTGAGTGGCAATTTGGAAGTGGCTGATGAGACAGGAAAACTCGACCTACAGTGGCTTAGATTTAAAATAGATTTAAAATTAAGGTACAAGCCTATATACCCAATTTGTCTTAAACAAAAACTTCTTAGCTGAAATTCAATGCAAAAATTAACATATCCAAAATTTGTGATTACATTAATTATAAACAATTCAATGAATTTGAGTTTGTGAAAAAATAGCCATCTCTTTATGAATGAAAGCCTTCTCCACAGTACTATAAATATTATCAACTCCATCATTACATCATGGTATTTACAGTTACAACAGGAAATGCATACAAATAGCTCAACTGCATTAGGTACTCAACAGTCATCTGATGAACATAACTTGATCTTAAAGTACTTCACTTTCTACACTACACTAGTATATACTGTTCACAACCATCCATAATAGTCAAAGGAGCAGTAATGCCAGCGTGAGAAAGAGTTCTTTGTGGTGATATTTTAATTATGCTGAAATGTAATTTTATTTATATGTTAATAAATAAGGTTTGCCTGGAGATCAGAGGTGACATAGCCAGGTCACATAGCAAGCCATAAGCAGAGTCAGGCAGTGGCAGCACACGCCGTTAATCCAATCGCATGGCAGGCAGAGTCTCTGTGCGGTCAAGGACACTGCCAAGCATGGTGACTCGAGCCTTTAATCCCAGTACCAACCGTAGAGACCTGGAGATCTGTACAGACAGGCAGTGACAAGAAGTCATGTAGCTGGGCTTAGAGCCAATGAGAAGGCAGAACAGGAAGTCAATAAAAACACAGGTTAGACAGGAAGCTCTCTCTGGGGAAGCAACTGTGGCGAGGTGGTACGATAAGGTAGTTGTGGTTCTTCGCTAGTTCTATGATCTCTTTGACTATTACCTTTGTATTTGGCTCTGTGTTTCTTATTTAATAAGACTGTTTAGAAATTCAACTACAGTTCATGTTGTTCTTCCTATAAAGACATAGTCCTCTGGTTTCATTGGGCTTCAATTATTCTGATTTCAACCTAAAGAAATTTGATCTGGTTCATCTCAAAACGGTGCACGGTCAACGGGAACTAGATCTGGTGTCAGTTCTTCAGTTCCAAGATCTGGCTCAGGTAACAATGGCAGTCTTAGAAGTAATAGAAAATTACATCTCACACAAGATTAATCAATAACCAAGAGAAAAGTGTGTGGTAAGCAAAAGTCAGAAGTGGTTTTTCAAGAGGCATGGATTTAACAGAACTGACTTGGAGGACAAGAGCTGGATTTGGGCCCAAATCCAGCCCTGACAGGAATATGACCCAGATTAGTTTGTCCTGAAGCTTAGCATTCCCTTGTAGTAACTGGGAGCCATGAAGGACCTCGGCCAGCCATGGATTTGGTATTGGAGAACAATATGTGACAAAATATGAGAGCAGTTGGGGGCACAGCTCACTGGGAGGACGTGTGACTGCCATGCGCACGGCCCTGGGTTGGCCACAGAGCCACCACACCACATCAACAAAAGATATGAAAAAGTCTGTTAAGTAAAAAGGTGACCAATAAAGGTTTGTTTATTCTGATATTAAAGTGAGCAGTGGGTCAATAACAGGCATGCTCCTGCCGTACATGATCGTGTGTGTTCAGGGTAGCATAGCAGTAGACTGATGCTGCCTCTCAGTGGTTTCAGCAGTTTTTCTATACCTTGCCTACAAGATGTATGCTTTCTTTCCCTCCACTTTCAAATAATCTTTACAGGTATTTAAAAGGCTGTATCAAAATAATCTACAAGTAAACTAGTTTTTAAAGGTGCCCATCCACTGTATTATAAGTACATCTAATGATGTATGCTCTATAAAAAGTCTGTATGCAACAAATTAGATTCACATAGCCATGGTGTATGCAGTGAACAAGAATGCAACCTGAATTTTAAAAATAATGCACATATGAAAATCTAATAACAAACAATTAATCATAGGTACAAGTGTACGTAAGCACCTATATCTACCTATGTCATAAATGCTAGAAAATTTAAGGTCAAAGGACATATGAATCTAGATGAAACAACCATATATTCCTTAAAGTATTTTCTGTTTTCCAGTTATAGTTTTCTATTTAATTATCTCTTTCCTTGACAGCATATCTTTTCTTCTGTATGGATTTTCCCATTATTAAGTGAATGTGTTTTTATGGGTTACCTTAGAGCATTTCTGAATGAAGTAGTGCATGAAATACATGAGAAGCACTTGAACTCAATTTATTGCCAAGTCAATGCTACTTCTAACCCCTCAACTTGACCTGTACTTGGAAGACTAGAACTTACATCCCTAAAATAATTTCCACGTGTCTCTAGAAGACAAAATGCATCCTTCCAAAAAAAAGGAAAAAGAAAAAGAACAAGCATAAAGAAAGAAGGGAGGGAGGAAGGGAGGGAGGGATGAAGGAAGGATAGAAAGAAGGAAACTCCAAAGTGCTGTCCTGTGTGCGCCCTATTACTTTTCATGGTTCACACAGGAGACAAACTCCTCATTATTCTTTAATCTCTGTAACCACAAGAATAATCAAGTAACTGAAAGACTGAAATTCAAGGAATCTTTAAGAATACCCCGCACCCCACCCCACACACGCCTATCCTTCCTTTCTTCTAACAGGATCCTAGACACTCACACACACACACAGAGAGACAGACAGACAGACAGACAGACAGACAGAGACAGAGAGAGTCCTTTTCTTTCTTCTGACAGGATCCTAGCCAAAAGACATGTTCTTGTATATAAAAAGAATTACACAAGAGAAATTCCAAAGACAACCTTCCCCTGGGAATTGGTGATTTACGTCATTGAGGTCCTGCTTGCTTCTGATCTAATTTACAACTAAAGAAAATTTTAAATAAACTAAACTGAAATAATAAGCTCTTTTGCACATCTAAGAAGCAAGATTTAATCTCAGTGAATTCGAGGCCATCCTGGTCTACAAAGCGAGTTCCAGGACAGCCAGGACTGTTACACAGAGAAACCCTGTCTCAAAAAAAAAAAAAAAAAAAAAAAAAAAGGAGGAGGAGGAGGAGCAAGACTTACACTCCCTATATCAGGAGAATTCACAAACAATGACTACTTTATTCTATGTAACCGTGTTTCACAAAACTCCTTAACACCTTTTGTCCCCTCTTAATGCCAATTAAGAGCTGCAGTGACAGACACTCCAATTCACATAACAAAACCAATCAGCCACAGGTTCTAACAGCAATAAAATAGATTGTTTTCTATAATTTCAGTCAAGTCTTCATGAGAACATGACTTTGTTGGCACAAAAACTTCTCATTTGCCAATCACTGGTTTCAATAATCAAATCCCCAAAGTATAATGACTAAACATCACTGTTCAAAACTTAGACACCTCAGTGTTTGTGTCTCTGTGCACTACATGTGCACTAAGTCCAAAAAGTGTTGTCAGTGAACACCTGAATTCCTAACTCAATAAAAACAAATGCATGCACCAGTCTTCCCTGAATGGATCAAACCCTCAACAAAGGGCTTTGAAAAAAAAAAAAAAAAACTCACGGCTGGAGAGATGGCTCAGAGGTTAAGAGCACTGGTTGTTCTTCCAAAGGTCCTGAGTTCAATTCCCAGCAACCACATTGTGGCTGAAAACCATCTGTAATGAAATCTAGTTCCCTCTTTGGGCCTGCAGGGATGCATGCAGGCAGAACACTATATACATAATGAATAAACAAATCTTTAAAAAAAAAAAAGAAAGAAAAACTCACATTAAATACACAGTTACTTTTAGACTCACAGAAAATATTGACGACACGCACATGGTTATAGTTTCAAGTAGTTTTTCACATTGCAGAATACTAAAGAACTTGACTGGAAAATAAAAACATGGCCCTGGCAATAATTCTGAATGAGAAGATTATATGCAAAAAACAAATGTCCTCACATTATTTTGTGGACAGAATAAAATACCAGCTAAAGTGACAATTGAGCTTTTATTAGCACTATAAAATACATAATGAGAAATCTGCTCTCTCTGGGCTGCACAGCTCTTCGTCTCCTGCCCTTCATGGGTTTGTGTTGCACTACAATCACAATTTTACACCTCTGTCTTTTCAGCAAGACTCTGGCGGCCAGAAATGGGAAAATGAAGCCATTTTAAATTCTATACCAAATATTTTCTGAGCCAAAAAATAGAAGCTTAATGATCTGTGGTGGAAGAACAGCTAAATCTACCAAATTGTGTGTGTGTGTGTGTGTGTGTGTGTGTGTGTGTGTGTCCACACATACACATATCATTAATAATTAAATGATAGTAATATTATTTTAATTATTAATATATAAATACAAACATTAATGTATTAATAATTATTAATAATCAAATTAGTAGATAAAGTAATGTGAAATATATGCGTGAATATGAATATAATGCACTAAAATACCTATTTATATAAAAAATCAACAGATAAAAACAAAATTCAAGACAAACTTGGAGAGGCGGAAAGAATAATATTTAATAAATGTTATAAATTAAAGGAAAATGGATCAAAATTTATATCATTTTATTATTATTAATTATTACTATATATTAGGCCAGTCATGATGATTTACACTTCTAATTCCAGCACTTGGTAGGTAAAGGCGGGAGGTGCACAAGTTCAAGGCCAGCCTTGGCTACACAGTGAGTTTGAGGCTAGCCTGAGCTATGTGAAACCCTGTCTCAAATTATCATCATCAATCTATCCCTGTATATTTACACATGTATGTATACACGCACATACAGACATTGTATGTGTATGAATGTGTATATATATAAAATTTAGCTACATATATATAATTTGGCTCTAAGGACCTGAGTGCAGGCTCAGTGAATAATGGCCGACCACCAAGTCTGAGAACCTGAAAGGAGAAAGCTGACTTCCTCTGATTTCATAAGTTTGCTGTATGTAGCACATATGTGCTCCCCACATATATACATACATAAATAAATATAACTTTTAAATATCTCATAACATAAAATAGAAACGAATACTTTCTGACATAATAACAACTTTCTGATCATCAAGTCAATTGAGAAACAAGCTGTGCATTTTTAAACCATTGGGGCTTTAAGATTTTATATATTTTATTTTATATTGATTGTGCTTTGCCTGCATGTATGTGCTCCATATGCATGCAGTAACCCTAGAGATCTGATCACCTGGAAGTGGGGTTTATAGGCGATTGTGAGCTGTCATGTGGGTGCTTAGAATTGAACCTGGGTTTGATTTAACCATGAACCATCTCTCTAGCCCCCAAAAGATGTACATTTTTAACAGTTTAATCTTCCACATTAAGAAAAACAATATTCATGGGGAAAGAATTTAAGGCATATTATAAGAATATGTCTACTAAATAAATAGGATGATAGTGCCTTTTCTGTGTTTCACAGAGGGTATAAAAATGCTGATGGAGAAACAGAAAATAGAGAAGAAAAATCACAAAAGAGCACAGATGTACACAAGAGCTAGAAAATTAAAGGAACATAAGAGAAAAAATGAACATTAAAGCGTTGTATTTATTGAAGCAATGCAAATTAAAACAGAAGTGGAGAACTACTTTATATTTATGAAACAAGTTGGAAACAATCTAAGAAACAATAGACAACACTGTGCGAGTTCTTAAAAGGGGATGTGATAAATCCATGCTGCTGCCTCCAGCAATAAACTGAAACAGAGTGGATACTGTAGCAAAGAGAAAGCGGCCAAACGAAGTTCATGGTTATGTAATTTAACAGTAGCATTTCATTAAGAATCTATTTCACAGCCAGGCAGTGGTGTACACCTTTAATCCCAGCACTCGGGAGGCAGAGGCAGGTGGATCTCTGTGAGTTTGAGGCCAGTCTAGTCTACAGAGTGAGTTTCCGGACAGCCAAGGCTACACAGAGAAACCTGTCTCAAAAATTAAAATAAAACCAAAAAAAAAAATCTATTTCACAAGGGCCATGCCTGGAGTCTGGTCAGCCACCTGAGATCATGTTGATGCCCGAGGACCATGCTGCTGCTGGGGCCATGCTGGTCTGGGGGACTAGTAACTGCCACATTGGGCCATGGAGAGATCGGAGACCAGGCTGATGCCTAGGGCCATATCTGGGTCCATGGCCCTTTTGGTGTGGGAATCTGGGGTAGTGTCCATGGCTCCTGTTACCACCAAAGGCTCTTCAGATGCTCAGGGTCTGGTCAGCCACCAGAGACCATGTTGGTGCCCAAGGGCCATGCTGCCACCAGGACCATACTGATCAGGGTGACCTGTGCTGCCGCTGGGGCCATGGTGACGTCTGGGCCTATCTGCTGCCTGCTGGAGGATGTTTGCTAGCTGGTAGAGGTTGAAGTCTACCACAGCCTGGCAGCTTTCTCTAAGCTCTGCAATACAGACGCTCCTCCCTCTCCAGCAAGGATCCCTACTCTGTACTTGCCCTTATCTGGAGAATGTCCCTAGACTGACTTTATTGGAAAGCTTTCTCTAACCAGATGCCTGATTCATCTTTAGCTTGACCCCTGGCACGGACCCTTACTAAGACTTGTGCTAGGAGCTCTGCTATAAGACCCTACTGCCACTACTAAACCTTGTGACAGGAGTGGGCCACTTAGTGAAAATTAGGGTTTGTCCCCAGGCTCCCCAATCCTATCTATTCCTTATGCTCTGCAATCAAGTTGAGCTGATTCACCGAAGTCTGTCTCCCGAAGGGCTCCCTCCCTTAGTGTTCGCGGGCTGTGTACAAAGCTTTCTGTTGCCCCTTCTCCTCTTCCCCCTCACAGACTGATGACTGACAGGCTGAGAGGGTAAAGGGGCCCCACAGCTGCCAAGGGCCATGTCTGCGATGGTGTGCATGGCCTCCGTGTGATACAAGGGCTCATTGGAATCATGCTGTAGGGGGCCAGTGCCACCTTTCACTAGCCCTGGGGTAGCTACCCCACCCCTGGCAGAGTGTGGATGCCAAGAAAATTTAAATTGTCAAACATATTTCTTTAGGCAGACAACATAATCCATTATTCTAATTATTTTCATGGTATTTGTGTCACCAAGTAAATTGTAAAACAAACTTCAATAAAACTTTTATGTTCTCTATAACTTTTCCTCCAGTAATCCTTTCATGAAAAATGAGCCTCCCACATACACCACATATATACAAATGGGTACATTCTGTATTAGGGAATTTGTGGATATTATGCCCTGGTTATTCAGTTTTCTTTCATTTCTGAAAGTACCCATTTTGGGCTTGTTGAGATCTGTCAATAACCGCCCTTTCGTTCCGAGAAACTGTGACAAAGTAAGTTTAGTGGCCAAATCAACAATATTGAAAACAATACATACAGCAGAAAAAAATTTTTCTAATTCCTCAAAGTATTTCTTACAAGCTACCAAAGAGCTCAGATTACTTCTTAAAACAAAAACACAGTGCTGAGCCTAATACCCCGTGATGCTCAGTCCACCTTGAACATATAAGCAGGGGTGGGGTGGGGCTGGGCAGTAGGTCGGGAGTGTTTTCAGGGTGTGCAGGAGGCCCAGGACTTCACCTCAGTACCAGGAGAACAGCTAAATAAAAGCGAAAGTCGGGCGATTTTAGTCTAGTTTTTCATTTCAGTCTACTTTTCCTAAATCATAGCATTCTGAACAAAACACTTGAAATCACAGAGGGACCTGAAGCCATTTAGCCAATTAGAAATTTGATGAGTGATTATTAGCTTCCCTTCACAAACACAGGAAAATGTTCCAGACATGGCTTCTAAAGTGATGCACATGAATTCATTCGTTTAACCCTCACAAGGGCTTTCGAGGTAAATATAGTAATTAGTATACACACTGCACAAATGAGCCAAAAGAAACAGCTGGAAGAAAGTTGGTAGCGTGTAGCCTGGTGAGATAGGGTTGCAATCTCAGCTACTGATAAGACTAAGGCAGGGAGACCATGAATTCAAAGGCCCCTGGCTAGACTAGAGTGAGTTCAAGGCCACTCTGAGCAATTTAGTGAGATGTTGGCTCAAAATAAAAAGAGAGCTGAATTTAGCTGATTGGTAGAAGGGATTTAGCTGAATGGTAGAAGGCTTTCCTAACATGGGTTTAATATACAAAAAACACAGACATCCGAGTCAGTGTTAGAACGGAGAACTGAGTTTTGACCCAGGTATACACACCAGCATGTCACTAGTCCTTTCTAACCTCATGGATATCACCCCAGCTGAGCTGTGACTACTTCCATAGTATTTTCTGGTAGCATAGCAACTCTCAGTGTACACTACAAGATATGTGACATGTCCACTATGCAAAACATTATGGTATTTCCAGAAAGACCAATCAAGCAGCCTTCTCAGAACTACTCATCTGAAAGACAATGATTTCCACAATCTGCCAATGTGAAATTCAGTGTCGGTCTGTCTGAATGGCCTTCCACTCGAGAAGAGGCAATAAGCTTGCAAGACTAAGAACGTCAGGGAAACATTAGGCATCTGTAGAACACTGGAATTTAAATCACTTGTAATTTACCTCCGAATTAAGTCCAAGTGTCTGCACACAGGTGCACCATGATCTACAAGGCAGGAAATTCTAAGAGGGGAAAATTCCCTTAATAGGAAAGAAGTTTAAATAATCTCATGGCTGACATAAGTAAATATTTTGAAGAAGTTTAATGAAGAAAGTAAAGAAACAAGATAATCATTTTAAGGAATTCAGGAAATGTGAAATAGTGAGACTCAATAGAAAACTACTTACAAAGGTCAACAAAAATCTCAAGAATCTTGTAATGTGGTATTTTATGAAATTCAAAGCCATGGTGGGGGGTGTTGAAAATAAGCTCATTCAAATCTGTTTGTGGAAAGCTGTGACTGTCCTGTTAAAATATAATGTGAGCACACTGGCAGGGTCTAACACTTAAAGACTGTAAACGGGGCCGGGGACCAACACACAAGGACTTGTCCACCCTATGCCTCAAAATGTCAGCAGCATAGCCTGGTTGGGAGGAGACAGAATTTCCTCCATTTTCCATTGCTATGAAGAAAGTATTTGGAGTGAATTTCTAATATGTCTTCTCTCATTACTAACTCCCTAATTCTCAATTTTACTCAACTGTAAATAATGAACTGCCAGGGCTGTTATTGGAACCTTTATTTTTGTTGTTGTTTGTTTGTTTGTTTGTTTGTTTTTTCAACTCCACTCAGGAGGATAATGGGAAATAACTCATTAACTAGGGAAGAAGGATTATAAATGACACTGGCTTAGGAAAGGTAGTGGAAACATAAATGAAAAGATGAGAAAAGAGAGAACTGAAGACAATCTCCACACAGCAAGCAGCCTGGTGTCCTCAGAGTGGACCAGGGCTGCTTCATTTGACACTGGCAGCAAGAGGCCGGGGCAAGGCTATGGCTCCTGGATTTCTCAGCAAAGCTACTGGAACAGTTTCTCCTTGGGACATACTGAAGGTGGTCTGGGGCCGGAAACCTACAGTCCCCTATGACCAACCCAAAGTCAGAAGATGACAGGAAGCCTCGCTCAACCTTGAGTCCACTAAGTGATCTACAATACAGCTGTTTGGCTTATTCCTTCCTCATTCTCACTCATTTCTTAGCATCAAGGATTATAAACAGATGGATTAGTATATAACATTTTGAAGTCCTAACCAAATGTACAACTGGTTTCTCAAATTAATGTAAAATATAGGGAACTACCTTTTTTGTTTAAATTTTTTTTAATTCATTTTACATACCTAGCAGAGATCCCCTCTCATCTCTCCTCCCACTCCCCAGCCCCTGTCTAACCCCCTCCCCTGACACACCCCTCATCCCCTCCTCCAAAAGGTAAGTTCTCCCATGGGGGAACAGTGAAATCTGGTACATTCAGTTGAGGCAGGACCCAACCCCTCTCCCATGCCTCAAGGGTGAGCAAAGTGTCTGATCATAGGTAATGGGATCCAGAAAGTCAGCTCATGTACCAGGGATAGATCCTGATCACACTGCCAGGAGCCCCCCAAACAGACCAAGCTACACAACCATCTCCTGTATGCAGAGAGTCTACTCTGGTCCCATGCAGGTTCCACAGCTGTCTGTCTAAAGTTCATGAGTTCCTACAAGCTTGGTTCAGTTGTCTCTAGATTTCCCCATAATGATCTTGACCTCTTTGCATTTAAAAGCAGCAAGTCAAACTACCTAGACACAAAGTCTGAGACTTTAGGCAGTCTGAGAGGACAGATCTTTAGCAATCAAAATGGTCACCATACACACAATGTTGCAAGGTGTGTATGAATTCCAGTTGCAGGGAAACCCAAGGAAGTTGCCTGGTTCTCCTTATGTATAAAACAGAGGACCATACCTGTAGTAGGACAGGCCCATGGGGTCGAGGAAATTGGCTCAAACCAGTTTCCAAGGCATGCACATAATGTACTTCCTTATGAGCCAACGCGGAGTCTCCCTGAGGACCCAGCAACAGGTGCTGTCAGAGCTCCTGATTGTGCCCAGCCAATGAGGGGTGACCACACAATGTCACCAGATCAGGACCCAGCCAGGTGCTAGGAGGAGGGTGTGTAAGGCCTTCCCTGTTACTGATTGAGTCTACTGTTTGCCTTCCACCTGACTCCCAGTGTCTGTGTCATTGATGCTGTGCCTTCTCACCCCTCCCCTGAGGCAGCCATTAGAACCCAGCAACATATACTAAAACATGCCTTGGGTGCCATCAGTACTCTAGGTGCACTTCTGGGAAATTAACTGAGTCAGGTGGCTCTTTAAAGTGAAAAGCAAAACCTTTATCAGTGTAGCTGCAAGACTGAAGTCAACCTACCAAAAGCCAAGGGCTATCTCTCTTGGAAACAGATAAAAAGGCTGCTTATCTGCGCTAGCATGTGCATGTGTGTAATTAAAATACATTGTTAACCTCAGTGATAAGGTCAGAAGGAAGAAACAAACTACTCTGGCCTAATGAAGTAGTTTCTGCTTGTAAATTTTTAAACAGTTAAACTCTTAGAGGAATCATTAATAATATTGAACTTCTTGTTAGCCCACATGAAAAATCCAGCTAACTTTCCTCTTAGCTTACAAATCAGTTGTGATTTCTTGGGTTTATCTGGAGCTCAAGGAGATCCTATAAATAGATTAGGCCAAACTCCACAGAAAACACCAAGAAAAATTTGATCCAATACAAAAAGTACCAAAATGTTCTACTGAGCCACAACCCATGAGTCAACATGAGGCTTCTCAAGCAAGATACAAGCTAGGAGCAGCCATTAATCCAGTCAGAGCTCACACAGTGCTGAAAAAATTAAATCCAGCATGGCTCTACATGGAGGTGCCTCTCTTTTATGCTGGAAACTTACTACTCAAAACCGGTTGGCTCAATTGCTGATCTAATTACATAAAAGGATCTCAATTATGCCTGAAAATTCATTACAAATTACAGGTAATCACACCAAACAGAGCTAAAACTTTGGTGTATTTTTAAACAAATAAGTTGCTACAATGAGATAAGTACATTATTTCCACCAGACAGATAATTGTTTTCTTGTTCAATTGCATCACATGTGTGTATCCAGGTATAAAACACCACTAAAGGAAAATTACTAAGAAGGGAAGCAGTCATTAGTGTGAGTTATAAATAGTGTAAAATTGTCAGAAAATTTTTATTAATGCTTTTTATTAGTCTGAGTGTGGAGACCCTTCTTTTTTAATGTTCTATTTGGTTTTGAAAGAAAGTATATTTGCATGTGTATATATATATATATATATATATATATATATATACACGTATATATATGTGTGTGTGTATATATATATATACGTATATATATAATGTATACATAATACAACAGACCTAAGTGGTCACCTAGCCAATATGTTTACCTAAATGCCCCATCAGAAACATACACACAGCAAAAGTTATCTAAGGGTAAATTACTACACAAGAAACCCAGAAGTTTAGGAAATGTGGAAAATTAAAAATGATAATTTTAAAACACATCACCCGGAAATAATATTTTTATATATTACATTCTAGATAGAGGAATTTTACCAGAAAGACATGCATTAGTTGTTGTTGTCCCCTGTCTAGACCCTGAGAGAATTCTTGGCCATTAGTTGTCCTCAAATAAAGAGCTTCAAGCAAATAAAAGATGCATCCAGTCACAGCAGCAGCAGCAGCAGCACCTTGATATTCAGGCAGATCATTTCAGATAGAAGCTGTACACTCTGCATAATCACAGAACAAAAACAACTATGGAGAACAGCCCTGACAGTTCAAAAGAAGCCCATTGTTATCAAAAGTAGTATATAACCCATAGAGTTATCCTGGGGTTGTGAAAAGTCTGCTTCATAAAGACAATGCTGATTTTAACACTCATCATTAATTCATTCAAATTAAAGTTCATGACACCTTTTCTCCAGCTGGTCAATGTGTCAACAACATGATGGCGGTTTGAATGACAATAGGCCCCATAGGTTCATATACTTGAATGTTTTGTTCCCGGCTGGTGGAGCTGTTAGAGGAAAGATTAGAAGGTACGGCCTTGGAGATTGTTTCAAAATCCTACCCGCAGGTCCAGTCTCCCTCTCTGCCTAGAACTTTCAGATCAGGGTATAAACTCTCAGCTACTGCTCCAGCACCACACCTGTCTGCCTTCCATGGACATGCTCATCATGGACTCACCCTCTGAAAGAGCAAGCCAGCCCCCAATTAAATATTTTTCTAGTGAGCTGCCTTGGCCATGGTGTCTCTTTACAGCAGTAGAATGGTGATGAGACAAATATTATCAACATACATGTTAAAACTCTGAAAAACACAGAAGTCACATTTCTCCCCAAACAATTTTGAAATCCACCATATCTCAAATCATATGATTAGAAAAAAATTGTTAAAGAGAATAGATTATAATTTAAGTATCACTTACATGTCAAATAACAAAACTGATATTGAACATGGCCTGCACTGAAAGTGTGTTGTTCAGAGGAGAAAGCTTTTACATCAGTTAAAACTGAGTATCATGGACCTAAATAATGTCAATATAAATCTATAAACATCTGAAGAGATGAGGTAGAATTTTGATGAAACATGTAGAACCTCTCAAAACCTCCTCCCTTTTTCCTATCATACGATGATTCCATGATAAGACTGTAGAAGTGAAAGACATATAATACTACTCATGAAAATACAATCCCTGACAGTGTTAACATTTACAGAGAAGTTTTCTGGTTTTCATACTTGTATTTACTTAAACTTCAAGCCAAAAATGCTTCTACACATGATGATAGGGAAGTTTTGACTTATTCAAAATATTTTGGTGAATATTAAAAACCAAAGCCTTTTTAAGATGAAAAGAATGGTTTGATATAAATGTTTATGTGTTTTCTGAATTTACTAAATAAAAGGTCATTGTTGCAGCTTTGAAAAAATAATTTACCTTTAGATATTCTCCTAAAAGAAAATTACCTTAGCCTCTTTGGAGAGCAAAAAGAAATAAAATGTCCTATGAATTAAAATTTCAAGTTTCAATCTAGTTGTAAATGTCGGAGTAAGGAAATCCTAGTTCCTGCTTCAGATATTGCTGAATAGATTTTACCAAGTGGTTAATAATTGGGAAACTATGGAGAGTGCCTGGGTATTGAAAGCTGAGAAAGCAGATGTGCATCATCTCTGGCTTTGTGGAAGCTCCATTCTCCTACAGGAGGCTGGCACACCAGTGTCCAAGATGATGGGTATATGTTTGATCCCCATGGTGAAATCCAGACAAATCACAGACTGCCGTGTCTCCCTTTCTCCTATATAGACTTGTGTTGTCTTTTGACTCCTGCTCATGCACTTTTAGGTGAGTCCATGACATCATATCCAGCTGAGTCCACGAAAGCAACCTACCTCATCCCACTGCAGCCATTTAAGGAAATGTCAGATCACCTCATAGTTAACACAACCAAAACCAACCACAACTTCCCACAAAACAGAGATCCTTTAATCTTTCACATGCCTATTAAAGTAGTTACCATATTCTCAAGTACTGTCTGAAAATTGAAGCTATTCTTTTGGCAAAAGTAGAATGCAACTTATTTGTTTAAAAAATCCTGAAGTCTTTAAAAATATTCTTCTTTTTATTTTTTTGAGATTATAATATAATTGTATAATTTCTCCCTTCTGTTCCCTCCAAAGTCTTCCCATTTACCCTTCCTTGCTCTCTTACTAATTCATGTCCTCTTTTTTCATTAATTATTGCTACATACATATATGTATCCTCACCTCCTGGGTTCTCATATCTAATCAAGCCCCTGTGTCCTCTGTATATTCCCCAGAGAAAAAGAGTCAAATAGAAATATGTATAAGTTAGAGACATAAAGACAGAGAATTTATCACAAGGAATTAACATACATGATGCAGTCTAATAGTCAAAGGGCTGCTATACGATTACTGTCTTTGATTTCAAAAGTCACCAGGTAGAAGCTTTTCCTACACAGTGAACTTTAGCCTTTCCTTCTATTCAGACAGTCAGTTAATTAGGAGGGGCTTGCTCATGTTGTAGAAGTCAATATCTTTTATTCAATCTATTGATTTAAATATCATCCGAAAACATTTGACAAGATATCTGAGAATCCCATGGGCCAGCAGAGACAAATATTAGCCCTCACACTATGGTTTTACTTTTCAAAAGTTTTTATCTTTTTTTCCATTTTCATTTCTACTTTGTTGTGATTCTATAATCTCTAACTTGTTCTGAGAAACAGATTAAAACCAGAAAATTACAAACAATTAAATGCACAGCCATAGAGCTGAGTCTCAATGGATACATCTACAAAACACTCCCATACCTAAGACCCAGAGAACAGTATGTAAAAGGGGTCTGAAAGATCGCAAGTGCCAAAGAATCAGGGAGTTTGCTTAGACCATGTCTCCTAGTAACATCAGAAGCTGTCCCCATAAAGTATTATCTAAGTATGCGCCAAACAGGCATGCAAGCATGACACCATCAGACATGCCAAAGTGGATGGGGAAAAGCCCACAGGCCTCAGCCTACACTAAGAACCACAGACAACTAAGAAATGCCCAGAGTAGGAGAAATAGTCTTCCCCAGGGAAGAGCACACCAATTGGTTATCCAATACCAAACTGTCAGCCCTGAAAGCATACATACAAGTAACATTATACAGACTGAGCCAGTTATATTTAGAAACATATATGTATAGACATATATGCATGTAATAACAGTCAATGAGAAAAGGAGACTATGAATCTGAAACAGAGCAAGGAAAGGTACATGGGAGGGTCTGGAGGGAGGAAGGGAATGGAGACATGCTATAATTATATTATAATCTCAAAAAGAAAAGAAAATAAAGATGTGAACCAGGAATTATCCTCACCGCTTCTCCATTGTTTGGCTCAGGCATTGCTGGTAAACTATAGCATATTCATGTTCAAGAATGCTGTTTTAACAATATGACTCATATTCTGATTACTAACTCAATGGCACATTACTCTGAATGACTCCAATTTTTTGTTTTTCTTATATTGTTATGAACAGTACAGTCTTAGGTATCCTACTGATCTTTTCCTATTGTGTTGTTCTAATGAAATATTTACCTCATGGCCGGCTACTGGTTTATATATCTCCTTATAATGAACCTCTTGGCCACATTTGCTCTCTGTAAAACAGAGCGTTCTTTGCCCATCTCTGATCAACCACCTGCCTGGGTTTATCTCAACTATCACTTCCTATGGAAATCCCTTACTCCATTTTCAGACTTTTAATTTTCTAACCCTCACATTCACATACACTGTTATTCTGCAT
The DNA here is from genome assembly GCF_004664715.2 of Peromyscus leucopus. Taxonomy (NCBI): domain Eukaryota; kingdom Metazoa; phylum Chordata; class Mammalia; order Rodentia; family Cricetidae; genus Peromyscus; species Peromyscus leucopus. Next base: position 4,098,240 of record NC_051075.1, read on the forward strand.
ATACATATCTGCCTTGTTATAATTCTTTTGTTTGAAAATTCTTTTTTCCTTGGGCCCTATCTTTCTCCACAGATTCTAAATGCACATCTCTGTTTATCCAGCTGAAAAATCCATCTGTGATGTGTCAAACACTGTGTAAGTCATTGTGTGCCATCTCAAGAAATGTAAAGTATGACAGAAAAGATAGCTAAATATTCAAAAATCATTGGGAATTTTATTACATGCTATAATATAAAGCAAAGCTCAAAGAGAATATAGAGACTGTAACATGGAAAGAAACTAAATTATACTTAGACAAATGTAGGCCAAGAGATACATTTAATAGAAGGTATATTTAGAATAACCAAGGCAAAGAAGAGAGACAAGGAAAAACTCTATATGCATATTTAAGGTATTATAAAATATTTACACAGGATAGCAAACATATCAAGAGCAAAAACCAGAGCCCAAGTATAAGATGACTGAAAAGTAGGTGAGTTAATTCCATAGAGGAACCATGAAGTAATGCTGTGTAACAATCTTTGTACACTGTAAATATGTATTGCTCTCATTGTTAATAAAAAGCTAATTGGCAGCCGGGCGTGGTGGCGCACGCCTTTAATCCCAGCCCTCGGGAGGCAGAGGCAGGCGGATCTCTGTGAGTTCGAGGCCAGCCTGGGCTACCAAGTGAGCTCCAGGAAAGGCGCAAAGCTACACAGAGAAACCCTGTCTCGAAAAAACCGAAAAAAAAAAAAACTAATTGGCTGATGGCTAGGCAGGATTTTTGGGGCAGAGAGAATGCTGGGAAGAAGGAGGGCAGAATCAGGGGAATTGCAAGCCAGACTTGGAAGAAGCAACATGGGAAGTTCACAGATGAGGTAAACAATCCACAGGGCAGCACACAGATGAATAGAAATGGGTTAATTTAGGTTGCAAGAGCTGGCTGGAGACAAGCCTAAGCTATTGAATGAGCATTTACAATTAATATTAAGTCTCCATGCTGGTTTTTTGGGAACTGGCAGGCGGAAAGGAAAACTCTATCTACACAGGACTCCAGAAACAAAAATGTTTGCTATGCTGTGCCTGTTTAACTCTACAAATGGAATGGAACCGAGAAGCGGGCATGGCTGGAACAAGCAGCTAAGCCGCTTACAAGAGTGTGAGAGCTGAAACCCCACAAAGTACAGGTAAGATTTGGTCTACTTACTTATGCTCATAAAGAACAAAATACCAATGTTTCAGAAGTCATTTACGGACAAACCTGAACACAGGTGACAGGAAAAGGCAATCTAAAAAGATAGGAGGTTGTCTATCTTTATTTGACCTTTGCCGACTAGCATGGTCCTAATTCAGAATTTACATTACGATGGCTGACAGTTTATACATCTTCTTTACAGAAGAACACCTGTTCTCTCCTCCTGTAAAGCACTGGACCCTCGGCCTGTAATTCAACATTAACACCTATACATTTTACTCAAGAAATATTAACATTTTTCATCATAGGAAGCCATTCCAGGCCATAAGCATGACAGACAATAGAAAGTATGCATGTCCTCTATAAAACCAAGTACTCTTTAAAAATCTTGTCAGCTTTTGAAGATCTGGCAATTCTCAATTCTTAGACTTATTTCAACCATAGACTTTTACATAAGACTGTATAGCTTAGAGTTTGAGCTTCTACAGAGTAGCCAGCTGCTCCTCAAACGTCTAATGTCCAGAAGAGCAGTCAGCTGCTCCTCAAACGTCTATTACGAGTTTTCAGAGTTTACGGAACATTCATTTAGAATTTCTCTGTCAATGGAGGATAAATTTTCAATGCCATATGCTTTTTCATATTGGCCATTTTAATGAACTATGACAGTTTATTTTATATAAGTAATATAACTTAAAATAAAATATTTAAAAATAAACTTCAAGTTAATTAATTAATTAAAATAAATTGCCAACCAGCAAATCTTTTAATGCCAGGAAACCACCAAAATAAATTAAAAAGCAACATTCTTTTTCCTCCTATTACCTTAGTGGATGGTTTCCTGGAATTGTCTGTTTAAATAGACTATTAATTTCCATGCACAGCTGGAAATACTACATTGGCAAGCAGTGAAAATATCAAACACCCATAGATTAAATAAAAAATAGAACTAAAATTTTTTTTTAAAAAGGAAGAAAAGGAAAAAAGAGAACTTGCTAGTGCAATGGTCTTTGAGACTAGCTGTTTACCTGCTCATTTAATGTATGAATGCATGTTTCTTATTAATTTTTATTTTCTTCAAACAATATATTCTGAACATATTTTTCTCCTCCTCAATTCTTCCCAGACCCCTACTCACCCATCTTTTAAAGTAGCAGTAATTGCACTATCTTTGGAGCCAGAGAAACACCTAGAGAGTTAGATAACTAAAGAAAGAGGTCCGCAGAGAGGAAGAGGCTCATGGTCCCCAGCAGAGATTGAGGGGCCTCCAATCTGCACAAGCATTCACTGCTAGGGTTTAGTCATCCATCCCATGAAATCCAGTCACCTTTGTTTTTGGTTTGGGATGATGGAGCAATTCTAGGATATATAATGGTTACACAACAAATCGAATGTGTGCTATATCACTAAACTATATACTTGAAAGGGGTTAAGATGGTAAAATTTGACAGCTTAAACTTTAATTCCCATAATATATAAAAACAAACTTAGAAATCAATAACAGAATCAAAAAACCTCAAAGAAAAATGAGTAAATATCACAAACAAAAGTTCAAAATAGGTGCAAGAAACCCTACAAAGAAATGGGGAAATGTTCAAAACCAGAATAAAAACTGTGTCCAGTCACATCCGAGGCTACACTCCTGAAGTCCCATCAACACGACTGCCCAAATGTGAGTTGAACAAGGATGGCAACAATGGACACACCAAAATGGACAGGGGAAAGCCCAGGAGACCTTAACCTACACAAAGAACTGTAGGCAACAGAAGAAATCGGAGAGTTGGGGACAGGGTCTTCCCAAAGGAAGAACACAACCAATTGGCTGCCCAGTGCCAAATGGTCAGCCTTGAAAACATATATGCAAGTAACATTATATGCACTGAATGGGTTATAGTCAGGAATATATATGTATTATGCATACATATACATATAATGAGAATTAATGAAAAAAGAAGCCATGCACTTGAACGAGAGCAGGAAGCGGCATATGCGAGGATTTGGTGGGATATAAGGGAGGGAAGATGTTATCATTATATTATAATCTCAAAACAAAAAAAAAATTTAAAGAATATAAGCAAAAATGATCACAAAATAATCCATTTAAATATCTTAGTGTCAAAGACCAAAAAAAAAAAAGTGGTGATTAAAATTTTTAAAGTACCATCTCCAGCTCCTCTGACAGAGGACTCTTGTGCATCTGAGTCCTTGGCTTTTGAACTAACGGCATCCCTCTCTGTGTGGACAGCCATGTAGAAACAGACTCATAGAGACCCCTGGGAACCTTACTCTGCTGCTGCCACTGCCTGAGGCAATGAGTCACATGGCCCATACTCAACTCATATGCAAACTAAGAGCACAGTAATAAAATTTGCACAAACCCCTTAAAAAGCGAAAAAAGAGGCAGAAACAGATCACTGCCTTCAGAAATGTCGAAATGATGAGCACACAAAAGGCAGGGCCTTTGATTAGAATAACAAAGCCATGGGTGGCATCTGGAAGGGAAGCCCATGCTCCCTTGAGCTGGTCCAGCTGTCTTGATTCTCAGATTGGAGGAGCTGACAGTGTATAGACAGCCACAGGGGCAAAGTTCAATGTAAACCACTGTGTTATGAAAGCAAATATGGAAAAGGGTACTGAAGGTAAACTTTGCAGGCAATCAGTGCAGGGCTTCCTAAGGAGTTTAAGCTTGAATTTACAATATTGGGGACAAGTCTAGATGAAGAGCAACTGAGCTCAAAAGTGCATAAGAACTAAAAAGCAAAGGTCTTTAGTCTTTTTTTATGTCTTTGAGAAATAAAACACCTCAGACTTCAATAAATCTTATTGTTTATACCTCAATGAAAAGACAGAAGTCAATTTAATTAGCAGAATAATCCATTCCCCAGAAAAGAAGTAGAGAGCTGAAGATGGCTGGAAAACAGTTCAGTAAACACTTCTGAACTGAGTTCACATGATACAAGTCATACATGGTCCTGAAGACTACCTGTTCATGAAAGTTACCAGGTTATTGTTCCAACTTCTACCTGATTACAAATGAAAAACAACTCTCTTCGTATATACAAGGAGCTATAAATGTTCATTTCTTTTCAATTTGTTGTTACAATTTACCAACTGCCTAACCAACAGGGTGTTCAGAGACATGGTCAAGATGCATTTCACCAGAATCACCATCTTAATCCAGTCTCTAGTCACAAAAGTATAAGAATGTGAGCCAAGAGTGATGGCACCAGCCTGGAATTTCAGCACTTGGGAGGATGAGGCAGGAAGACCAGAAGCTCAAGGCCCATCCTTCATCTTAGGATAAGCATATACTTTAGCATGCTGCATTATAGCCTAGTTTATTCTATTGCTTAATTGTAACATAATACATTTATTTCATGTCCCACAAATAGTTTATGGCATGTACCTTACAAAACACTGGACAAGCTCATTAAAATAAATCATTTAACCTAGAAGCAGTCTAAAGCTTGCCACCCTCCCAAACACCGCCATTCTGAGTGAAATGACACAGCTCCTTCACATTTGCCTGCCCTTCCTCCTCACACTACAGACTCTCCAGCTCTCTGTCTGTCAATGGGGCATAGAAATTCCTTTCCTAGGGTGCATGTTACTGCTGAATTTTACAATAAAGGTGGGTTCAAGTGTCTTGCAATAAGAAAATTAAGTACCTAGTGAAGGAATTTTATTTACCCACATCAAAGTGCATTTGCATCTTTCTCAGTTATCATTAAGAGCAAGGCAGAAGAGTATTAAATATTGGCAACATATGACATAAGTCCAGATTTTAATTAAGTGAAAGACACTTCAAACAAGTTGTAATTCTCCCTTTCAAAAACTTGCTCCGTTAAAAAAAAAAAAAAAAAAGGCTTTCAAGTAGCCAGTTGTGGTGTGCACTGGAAGGGTATGATAAAGAGGCAGAGGTGGAGGGTCACAAGAGAAAATCTGAGCTACAGATTTTCTGGGCTGGAGATATGGCTCAGGGGAACCCACCATTCTCCCATAGGAACCAGGTTCGATTTCCAGCACACACACAGCAGCTAAGAACCATCTGTAACAGGTAATTGTAACAAGTTCCAGGAGATCAGACACTCTCCTGGCATCTACAGGCACTGCACACACATGGTGCAAGACACACACACGGTACCCAAGCAAAACACTCATACACATAGAATATAAACAAATAAAGAAATGAAGAAATAAAACCAGTATTGTCACTCTTAATAGTATTTTTGGGGGGTTGGCTTTTTTTTTGAGACAGGGTTTCTCTGTGTAGCCCTGGCTGTCTTATAACTCACTTTGTAGCCCAGGCTGGCCTCGAACTCACAGAGACCCACCTGCCGCTGCCTCCCGAGTGCTGGGATTAAAGGCCTGCATCACCACTCCTCTTTAATCTCCTACCCTCTGCTTTGGCACACCCACCTCATCTTCAAGGCTGTGCAGAAATACTGGCCAAAATCACTGTTTTCTCAGCTAAGCAGTTCTTTCTGATCACAACTGTTTCCTTTGGTGATCCATCACATATTGGTGAAGGTCTTTGCTCACTTCTTCCTATCACAGCTCCAAAACCACATACCACACTACCCCATAAATGCAACACAGTCTTTCCACACCATGCTTATGACATCGTGTAGGCCTAGCAGCAGTTCCTAAAACCTTAACTCTAAACTTCAAACTTTGCTTGATAAAAAAGTTCCATGTGTACTTACATTATTCAAATGTTTTAATCACCTCATTCCATAACATGATAGGTAAACCTTCAAAGTTTTAAATGCTAAAAACACTTCAATTCAAAAGATCTGATACAAATGTCAGAACTTTAGGCCATTGCAATCCCATAATCAAAGCGTTCTGTGTAATTTATAACCTTAGCAAGACATATTTTTCTTTTTAATTTTTCAACTCATAGTTCTAGAGGGAAGCAAGCACCATAGTGTTCTCTTCCATCACCAGCTGACTGCGGTGGCTTCTATCACTTCCTGTCACGAGGGGTTACATGAGATAAAGAACAATATTCACAGAGAGTTCTATGGAGCTGTCTGAAGTCACTCTTTCAGGAATCGAACAACAGTGTAAGCACAGCTACATGATGCTATGTGGGTGATAACACTCATGAGAAAAATCAACATGTTTTTATTACATAATTCCTTCCAGTGTTTACCAGGTCTGCAATGATGATTTGATAAGTACATTTAACTTGTCAAGTAGCTTTCCTTCACCCACACAGGTCATAAATGACAGGCCTACAATTTAGTTCCTTCTCTGTTTCATAATCAGACTCATAGTGAAAGCCATATTGCACTATTTTCCCTATGAGCCTTCTCTCTGTGTGTGGGTGGGGGGTGGGGGGTGTTTTGCTTTGTTTTGTTTGTATTTTGTCTGAGTTTCGTTTGAGTTTACTGTTTGCCTATTTGTAAAAATCATGATAAAGTTCTGTGTATGGGACGAGAGAGCTATAAATAGAGGCTAGAGATGAAAATGAACAGAAGACTGACTGGTCTTAGCACATCCTAAATTCAGTGGCTACTTAGTGAGCCCTACACAGCACAGTACACTAGATACTGGGAACCAGGATGAAATGACAGTCTTCACCTGAGGTACTGGTACTGTTTAGAAAAGAAACTTAACACATAAAGGAACTGCCAGCTAGCTTTATAAGTATAATTCAAAAAACATTTTCTCTCAGTTTCACTGGAAAATACACACCAATGTGAAAGAGAAGAAGGCTTTTAACAATGGCTGAGATCTAAAAGATAAAATACCCATGTGTCACAATGGGAAAAGACTGCAAGCTGCCCTAGATCGGATAACAGTGACAAAGTAGGACTGAGGGAGACTCACATCTATGTAGCCTTGAAGGACAGAATATCTGTGACCAAGGCCTCTCTCTTGGTCTATCTGTTCTTGGACTATCAAAACAGAGCCTTTCCAAGACCAGCTGCAACACACAACTTGCCTTCATGAAAGATGGCCAACATCTGTGTGCTGGGAAAACGAAGCCAGCTGTGGTGGTTTGAAAGAAAATGGCCCCAAAAAAGTGGTGCTGTTAGGAGGTGTGGCCTTGTTGGAGGAAGTGTGTCACTGTGGGGCAGGCTTTGAGGTCTCTTTTGCTCAAGCTTCCCTCAGTGTGACATGCAGACCACTGTCTGTTGCCTACAAACCAAGATGTAGGACACTCGGCCGCTTCTCCAGCACCATGTCTGCCTGCACGCCACCATGTCACACCATGTTACTAATCGACAAAACCTCTGAAAAGGTAATCTACCCCAATTAAATGTTTTTCCTTCATAAGAGTTGCTATGGTCTTGGCGTTTCTTCACAGCAATAGAAATTCTAACTAACTTTCCTTTCTAGTTCCCGTGACAAAATACTTTAATGAAAACAGCTTAGGAGAGAAAGGGCTTATTTTAGCTCTAATTCCAGGCTACAGCACATCTTTGTGAGGAGGCCAAGCTGGCTTGAACTGGAAACAGCTAGTCATATCACATCCACACCGAAGCAGAGAGAAATCAGTCAGTGGAGGCATGTCCAGAGACCAGGCCAACCCAGGAAATTCACTGCTGAGTCTCTCCCTAGATGAGTCTGGGTTCAAGTTGACAAAAACAAACCATCAAACCAGTCAAGAGGCAGTGGAGCCGCTGATCTCACAGTCCAATACAACAGGACTGTGATTGTTTAAAAATATTTCATAACATGTACAGAATTTAAAATACTGTGTTCAAAGCGGTGTGTTCATGTGAAAATATCCAAGTCTCATACTGTTAAGGTAAATCAACCTAGCATGGCAACACAATGTCATTCAACTTCTGCTATGACATGGTCAGTACTGTCCGTGAGAGCCAAGGCTTCAGCCAAAGCTAAGAGCAGGCATCTACTCTTGTACAACACATGCAAAGCATTTAATCAACATGTTGTTGATTGACAGGCAGGTAGATTTGTGGATAGATGAAGGAAGGAATTAATATTCTCATTAGTTGCTCACATTCAAAATACATGGTTAAAAGGTGGCACACACCTTTAATCCCAGCTCTCAGGAGGGAGGCAGGCAGATCTCTGTGAGTTCGAGACCAGAATGGTCTACAGAGTGAGTTCCAGGACAGCCAGGACTACACAGAGAAATTCTGTCTCAAAAAAATTTATTTTAGGGATTTAAAATTACTTCCACATTTTCATATAGAGCAACTACCTATACATGCTTCCACCCATAATTTGTGTAAAAGACAAAGGATTAAATAACCTGATTTTAAAAACAAAACAATTATGTATGAATATTTCAAATGTAATAGTTAACACTTTCATTTCATAAAAATACTATTTTTAAAAGGGATTTGAGGGGAACAGAAATTCCTACAGAGAAAAACACATGGACACAGGTAGTAGGATTATACCAGTGATTTAAAAGCAGCAATTTTACTTGTTAATAGTAAAAATTAGGAAGGATAAAAGAAAATGAGGAGAACGATGACCTTTATTTTTAGGAACAGCTTTTTTAAAGGTAAAAAAATTACACAAAAATGCTCCCACTCCATCTTGATTTTCTAGTCATAATTTTTCTCTTGTTTTATGTCACTAATGCCTTTTATCTCACAATATTGGGGGCCTTTTGTAAGCCAGCTTATATAATTTAGGACAAAGGAAAGCCGTATACATATATTTATATACATATCACTTAAATATATCTGCATATGTAATTATATATAATCACATGTCTTATCTATTTATCTACATGTATCATTTCAAAATCAGGCAATTCACATGTTGCCCAAATATTTATTCATACCTTAATACCACTATATGTGTCATATTATACCCACATAAAAATCTCTCTTACTCTGGCAAATGAGAAACAACTACTTTTCTGAAGCACTCACTTCATGGGTCATTAAGTTTGGGCGCTTGTTTGACAGTAACATGTGAGAAATGGTGGCCAGAAAAAAAATGACTACAACTAAATACCATGTCAGGTTGCTCTGGCATCTTCCACACGTGGTGGACTTGTGTTCAGAGCATTCTGGAGGATCACTGGGCACATCATGCTCCACAAGTCCCTGTAAACCACCGGTGATTCAGGCTAAGCATCTTCAGGTGGGACATAGGAACTTGGTAATGAGAAGCCTGAGAAGTACTGACTGTATGTGGGAAGCAGCACATTGCTGAGAAAGCTGGGAATGTGATTTGCCCAATCCCTGGACACCGTAAGATGTCACCAGTACTGGTAATCATGGTAGATCCTAAGAAGCTACAAACAATTTGGGAGGAAGAATGATACTGAACATACAACACTACACATAACACTGAATGGAGGAGAGAAGACTACTTGAGAGCCACTGTGGAAAGGAGTAGAATTTGGTGCCATTGTTTTGGCACAGTGGCTAAGAAAATATCTATGATGTTCAAAGAAAGAAGAAAGTAAAAGGCCCTTGAGTTTTCTACTGTGAATGTAAATGGGATAAAGTCACCTTTCTAGGAAAACAGAAGTCTGGATTATTAATAATACCTTGTAAAAACAAAAACAATTACACTTAATATGTTACAGTGTATTATCTTATTCATTTCCTAATCAGATACTTGAGGTAAGGAAATCAGTTGCTACATTATCATTTCCAATTTAAAGATAAGAAAACCTAGATTCAGAAAAGTTGAATGAGCTTTAGGCATGAATGGCAAGGCCTAGAACTTAAGGTCTTTGAAGCAAGCCTGCTGAGCTGTCCAGAGGCACCACTCTTCAGCCTAATTCATCCATCTCTTTCCCCTCTTTTGCTTCTACTCCAAGTGCTTTTTTTAAAAAGTGGATGTGAATAATAGGGCTTGTGGTTTGGGAAAATCCCAAGAATAATGCTGCTTCTTCAAAACCTGATTATAATCAGAGTGATCCTCTTGTCATCAGGCAGGTGCCAGTGGCCAGCACTCCAGTCCTCCTGTTCTCTGCTAGCATCTACAGAAGTAGTTGGTTCAGAAGGAACAAGGCATTTTGCAAAAAGGAATGCATCTCATTTGTACCAGTTATGTGATTCCTTATGGAGAAAACACACACCCAGAGTCACTGAATTTTTTATTTAGACAAGTGTCACACTTGTTCTACTGACTTCGAATTATTCATTTGTAAATTAATGTACAGTTCTAATTGAGAAATTAGAGTAACACTGGAGGGAAACTAGGCCATGGTTGAAAGTCAATAACATAAGAAAATGAGCGAGTTCAGAGATACAGAAAGGCTTTAAACAACTTGTAACAACTAATATCTGAGGTTAATTTGTTCCCTTCCAAAACAGAACTTAAGAGTGTGGTTTTCATAAACCATCAGAAAAGTCCATTTCCATCAGAAAGGGGTGTGTTATTTCCCAGATACCAGGATTCTTTGTTTTTTATTTGTTTGTTCTTGTTTTTTACTCTAGCTGCTCTTTTGTGCTTTCTTGGTACTATCTTTAACAGTGGTCTGCAGCACTGGGGACAATGATCATCAACATGGGATCAACAACCTTCAAGTGGCATCAGGAACACAGAGATGGAAGACCTGCTTCAGGGTCTGTATCCTCCCCATGACCACCCACCTCCCACCACTCCTGTTTCTCCAACTGGCTTCCTGCACAGTTCAAGCTGAGAAACCACCAACTTCTCCGATGTCATTCAAATAAATGTTAGGCTTTTTCCCCATGTTGGATTGATGCCCATATTTTTACCATAAAATGACTCACTCTGAAAGCTTTTCATTACTAGGTAGTTTGACTTCCTTTGGTTTTCATCAGACACTTTTCTAAGATCCCCACTCATTGATCTTCCCAATAAAGTTAGGTGGGATGGAGTATGTAGGAAGACCACATCATGGATAGTGACTCACTGCAGTACTAGACAAACAGCATAGACAAGACGCAAAGCAGAGCTAGCGCCACGGTCTCTTTTAAAAATGTAGGTATGGTGCTAATTTCATAATAGTTAAATCTATGAAATTCAAAGAGAAAAGCTGTGATTCTAAAAAAAAACTACCACAAGAAATACAGTACTACATGATTTAATATATTAAAATATCATGGCCGGGCGGTGGTGGCGCACGCCTTTAATCCCAGCACTCGGGAGGCAGAGGCAGGCGGATCTCTGTGAGTTCGAGGCCAGCCTGGGCTACCAAGTGAGCTCCAGGAAAGGCGCAAAACTACGCAGAGAAACCCTGTCTCGAAAAAACCAAAAAAAAAAAAAAAAAAAAAAAAAAAAATATCATGGAGCTATTATAAAGCCCTCTTTATTCAATATCCTAAAATGTTTTAGTGAAGATTATAGAGTCTAATTGTGGAACAATCTGGGACAAGAGAACAATACAAATCCCCAAAACTTACCTGGTTACAACAAGACATCACAACAACAAAGAATATAACTTCTATATCTGCAAGGTGATAATTTTAATTTGCCCAGTAATTTTCTTTTCCTGAGCTGAGGACCAAACCCAGGATCTTGCACTTTCTAGGCAAACACTCTATCACTGAACTAAATCCCCAACCCCTGCCTGGTTAATATAATATGTCTTCTAAGGCCTACTCACCGTTAGAATGGTAGGCTGAAATGAGCGTTCAGACATGCTCACGTTGGAGTGGGAAAACTCCACTCAACAGTCAAGATGCCTCACAATTTACATTATTTGTCTTTTAGTATCTTAGCTCACCAACTGTTTAAAAATGACAAAAATAGTGACAAGCTCTGCAAACCTCCTATGCTCACGTTACCTCTCCACAACCAGCCCTTCTTATTCTGTGGAAAAGATGGAGCAAGCCAGAAAAAATGGAAGCCAAGAAAGACCCAAGGATTTGAGATGGAACTGGGCTCAGAAAAACAAGCAACAGACGCTGAGACAATGTTTAGGTTTGTCTCTTTCAAGCTGTTGTAATTACTAAATATGTATAGTCTTAAGCTCAGGTAGGAAAACTCAGAATTGAGAGACTGGTTCATTGCTTATTTAAATATTTGAGAATCTTTTTCAGGGTGTCATGCATTCTGTGACTGGCAGCCATGGGCTTGGGAAGACTTAAACAAAGACTCTGTCAATGTCCTTCACCCTTGCTGGTTTTATCCTGAATTTGTCAGTTCCCTTCCTTACACTCCACTGTTGTCTGTCTTCCATCCAGTCACATTCCCTGGCTATTCCTCATAAACATCTTAAGTAAACCTTCTCATTCCCCTTACTGAAGCCTGTTCCTAATGCTTGCAGGATGGAAAGCTAGCATACAAATGAATGCAGTAATCATATTCATAGTTCCAATGTTTATAAATCTATCAGACGATCAGTTGTCAAACAAAATATATTCCACCCCCTACATCAGAAAAAATATACCTTCATTAATTACAAAGCAGGCCAGATTCTAATTTAGAGTTCTCAAATTCTTATGGCTCCATACCAACAAGCTGTTTCAAGAGAAAACCGGTATCCAGATTTGGGACCTTGATTCCCACTTGCAGCCTCAACTCACCAGCATCTCCAATGCCAGACCTCTGTAGATTTTCTCCCCACTATCCTCTCCTAATAGATACCTATTCAAACCTTATCTATCCATCAAGAGCACTTCGAAGGTTTCCCTCTCCAAATTCCCTTTGAGCTAGGTATGAGGATCCAAAGTGTGTCACTTCTGTGTGTTCATGGAAATTCCAGCATTCTGTCTTGCACACTCATCAGGACCTGTGTGCTTGCTCTCCACATCAGCTAGAGTACAAGTGCTCTACACTTCTGTGTGTTCATGGAAATTCCAGCATTCTGTCTTGCACACTCATCAGGACCTGTGTGTTTGCTCTCCACATCAGCTAGAGTACAAGTGCTCTACACTTCTGTGTGTTCATGGAAATTTCAGCATTCTGTCTTGCACACTCATCAGGACCTGTGTGCTTGCTCTCCACATCAGTTAGAGTACAAGTGCTCTACATCCAATGCTATAACTACAAAAGAATCTTCCCCTGGACTTTGACAAAAGGTCCATGCTGTGCACATGTGAACAGGAACTGGCTAATGTTGATGTTGAAGCTGACCGTTGACAGGTTGATAGGAACTGTTAAGACTAAACATGCCTGGGAAGGTCTATGTTCTGTGTTTGCACTTCAAGTATGCCTTTAACTGAACTGAATTGGAACTGGGACACGTTTCTACACCACAGTCCTTTACAAATACTTTGCAGTTTACACGTTGAGCACATCCCACAAGTACTGGAGCAATGCACAAGCCCTGAGCCCCAGAGTGGTTTGTGCTCTGGAACGCCAGAAGAGGAAACATACAAAGAACAGTTCAGTTCAGAATGCCCTCGTCTACCTTTCTCTCAGCATTTATTCTGTATGACAATTGGGCTGAGAGCATAAGGGCTTTACTAACGACAGTGCAGGGAGCCAACCTCACCTAAAGCCTGGCACCATGTCTGCACATACCAGAAAGGCATGAAATAAAACTACAGAACAGCAATGTCTAAACAGAACTGAAAGGTAGCATAATGTTGAAAATTATTTCTGGTCTGGAGTTGATGAATAATGACCCTCATTCCTACCCAGAGATATCTTCATCTTATTGCTAGAACCTATTAGTACTGCCCCGAATGAACAAGAAGACAGGAAAAAGGAGACTTCACATAGGTGATTTAAGATCTTGAAATGGAAATGTGTCCTTGTAAGGTAGCAGGAGATCTGACACACAGAGGAGAAGACTGGAGTATGACAGCCAGAACCTGAGGAAGACAGCAGTCAGCAGAAGGCAGAAGGGGCAAGGGATGGGTGCCCGCCCAGGCCCTCAGGACCACAGTCCTGCTGACACCTTCATTCCATCCCAGTGAAATTCATTTTGATGGAAAAATAATACATTTCGCTAATTTTAATCTCAATTAAGTGTTAACTTGGTACAGCAGCCCCCAGGAAATGAATAAAAGTTGGAACTGGTCTTCAAAGAGCTAACATAACTCAAAGAATACCCTAGAGTCAGTTGGGACAAAGCTGGTTCTCTGAGGGGCTGTCCAGCTCCTGTGGTGTTCCTGTTCCTCTGCAATGCTGCTGAAACACGTTTAGGATCCACAGAGCTCTGCAGTTCTCAGATATAAACACAGAAATGAAAACCACCTCATCTAGACCACAAGATCGAAAGTGTGCTAGCGTATCTGATTTATCACACATAAACACACACACATAGAAATGGCCAAAGTTTCTAATAAATGATCCAGGAAGATACTAAGGATGAATATTTTCATTAATCCCTGGATGATCAACAAACAACAGCAAACGTCCAAAGAGTAGATGCTGTGGATACGGGCTGCTCACCAGGAGTGCAGAAAGCATAAAAGCTCAATGAAAAGGTGAATCAAGGCAACTGTGCCACTCACGACTGAGCACAGGACAGCAGGCATATAACAAAAGGAGAGATGGAATCCTTCTACCTGCTCAGAGATGGGGAAATCTTGAGGCAATGACGAAGTGGAATACTGTGATGGAACCAGGAAGGTGACACCAGGCACTGATCTCCTCAGCAGAGACAGACCTATAAACATGGAATTTCCCCTGACATTCACAAAAGGGAGGTCCAGAAAAAAGTTCGGGAGGGAGAAAGCACAACTTTATATGAAGCCATCCTCAGTAAACATGACACTTCGCTATTCATACAATTATACCTTTTGTGTGCCACAGGAGAAAATTCATGACTCATTTCCCAAATGAGGAAACTGGACAAAGGGAGATTTAGTGAGTAGCAGATAGGGGACTGGTGTTTCCAGAGCTCGGACATAAGTCCTTGGACTTATATGAATAATCTTAAATACACATTTGCATAGCCTTTAATTAATAGCTAAATAGGTAAGAGAAAGAATGAACCCAAAGCAAAGAAAGGGGGTTTCTTTAGGCCCAATGGACATGAACACTTTTCTACTTAGGGGTAGAGAGTGGAAGATTGCAAGAAATACAAGGGCAGCTGAAGCAGAAAATGTCAAATCTTAGTGCTGAAGAACACACAATCACAACAGGATGTAGGCATTTCCTTAATGATCTTGAAGTTATAACAAGTAAAATAAACAATCTAGCCTTAACATGTCACTACTCCCTTAAGACGTCAGTTTTCCTTTGTAGTTGAAGAATTAGTCACTCATTTAGACTGGGGCAAGTCCCTCTGGATTCAGGGAGTTTGTGATCAACTAATGGGCTGTGGTGTTACTGGGAGCAGATATTGCTCCACAGGGGGCTGAACCATTGCATCATTCAGGGCTGGTGTGTGACAAACAAAGCCTACCCAAGAGGATCCCCACAGTTCTGAGAGGCACACTCCTGTTCCTGATCTGTACCTGAAGGTTTTCCTGTGCTCGCCTGGCACCAAGGTCCCACAGCCACTTATAAAATTTCTATGTCCTACCTGATCCTGTAACCACTCAGACCCAAGTAAACACACAGAAGTTTATATTAATGAAAACTGTTTGGCCATTAGCTCAGGCCTACCACTGACTAGCTCTTACACTTAAATTCAGTCCATTTCTGGTAATCTATATGTTGCCACATGTTCTGTGGCTTTACCTGTGTGCCATTACATGCTGCTCCTGACTCAGCCTTCCTGTTTCCAGAATTCTCCTTGTCTGTTAACCCCACCTATCCTGATTGTCTACTGGCCAATCAGCTTTTCATTTATCAACCAATCAAAGCAACACATATTCACAGCACACAAACCATCCCACAACACCTCATATGATAGGATAAAAGGGTAGATTATTGAATCTACTTTTTTATCCTAGCATATCTATATCCTATATTTCTATATTGCTGATCCTCATTTTTAGATGCTTGCCACCATCTTCAGGAAAATGGACTTGCAGGGCAGACAGGAAAGGAACCAAATTTGATTAGATATATCCCATAGTAAGAGGTCACTTTCTCCATCAATTGGCATACTACAACATGGTCCACCAAAAAGTAAAAAGCACATTTTTAATGGAAATGCACAGAAAGTGTAAGGTTTTGTTAGTGTCTGTGAAGACTGCAATTATTTGTGTACTTACAAATTCATCATTTTAAACAATAAAATCTAAAATTTCATATAAGTTGAAAATTTGTCAGTTTTAAACTTTTTGCTATTTACTACTTGTCCTCAAAAGATAGCTCAGTTAATAAATGTCTTGTAAGCATGAGTTTGATCCCTAGAACACATGGTGAAAATACAAGACCAGGCATGATAGCATGTGCTGCAGTCTCAGTGTTGGAGTGGCAGAAGCAAAGAGGTCATCCCTAGTGCTCACTGGCCTAACAGCCAGCCTAGGCAAAGTCAAATTCCTGATCAGTGAGACTTAAGTGTCTTAAAAAGAAATAAAATTGGACAGCACCTGAGTAATGGCACCTGAGGTTGTCCTCTAGCATCTATAAACATACGTGTTCACACACACACACACACACACACACACACACACACACACACACACACACACTACAAGCATAGTTACTAATCAAAATTGTATTAATTTTTAAAGTTTGAATTATTAGGTCAAATTAAAAACTAACATAAAATAATACCCAATGAACAAGGGAAATTCCATAAGGTTCTACCTCTAAATAAAGAGTTACAGATGGTCAATGGTTGCTAAGAGAGAGACAGAGAATCGGCTTCCTCCTAGGATGAGGTCTCACATAAGTTTTCAAATCCCAAATGGTCAGCCCTAGACACATGTACACATAAGCAAAGCTAAATGAACTCATAAGTTGAATATGCATGTATCTACAAACACACACACACACACACACACACACACACACACACACCAGTAGTAATACTCAAATAAAAGGTTGTGAATCTAGGAGGGCAGGGACATGGGAGAAGCAGGAGGGGGCAGGAGTGATGTTGAACAACAGGAGATGGTCCTAACCCAGGGCACACAGTCAAGGGTAGGAGGCCCAGGAGCAAAGGCCGCTGAGTTTTAACTACTTCCACTTTCATACAAAAAGTGGCAGATTCTTGTTCAAACCTGGCCCTTTTGTTGGACTTTTGTGTCATAAATGGACTTTCCCAAGTGGGAATTTTAAACTTGCTGCCATTCCAACATCTAATCAGATTCCTGCTTTCACTTAGATGGCCCAATCAGCAATATAGACCATGCCAAATCAGAGAGAGAGAAGGGAGGTGTGTGTGGAGTGTTACTTTTGCTTGGAATAAGCCTTGGCTGTGCTCTGTGATCATGAATTTCCTTTAACTTCTTATTCAGTGAAAAAAAAAAAAAACCAGCCCCATTAAAAGGCCCCTAGATAGCACATTGTAGATATGCATTCATATATGAAGTTCTCAAAAAATTAAATTAAAAAAGAAGCAATTCCAGCAGGTCCCAGATGTTAGGATGGGTCAACCCAATTCCGGGTGTAGGCCTGGGTGGTTGCTGAGTTGATCAGTCTGGGCCACTGGGGCCACCTGCCTCCGGTGAGAGGGTGGAGCCAGCGCCCCTACACCAGTGCCATCAGGGTCAGTTCTCACTGGCTTGTGGTGAGGAGTGGGGCCATCTCTCCCAAGTGCAGGAGCCAGCACTCCCAAGCGGGCCAGGGCCAGGGCCAGCTCTCTTGCTGCAGTGTGAACATATTGGACGTACATCTGGAATCTCAATGACAAACCAAAGAAGTAACTACAATGACTTTGAATATTCTTCTTAGCAGATAAGGATTTTAGGAAGAGACCCAGAGCAGTTTCCAATAAAATTACAACACTAATAGGAAGAGGAAGTGCTCTTCAAAGCTAATTAGGTGTTAATTATGCAAGGAAAGTTGAGAAGCAGCCATCTACCTTAAAAGGAAAAAAGCCACAAAGTGACCCTGAAAACAACTTGAAACAATTTCATAGTTTCTCCATTTCCTGGAACCTTATGTAAGACTTTAAAGGAAAATACACCAAGCTTTTATCCATGAGGCACTTGTCTGAATATTAAAGTAACTCCAAAGTAATATGAATCAATGCTTAAGTGTTAGTGTACATTATAAGATTTAATGATTATAATTTTCATGGACAACATGACAACAATCAAATCCATAACATTTCCTCACCAAGTGGCAACTCAGAACAATGTCAATATATACAGAAAATACAGAAAGAACCAAGGGAATGAGAAAAACAGGGCATAAGATGTAATTGCAAATGAAGGCTGGGGCCAGGCATGTGCCTGGAAACCCTGCACTCAGGAGACAGAGGCAAATTATCTATTGCAAATTCAAGGACAGTCTATTCTATAGAGCAAGACCCAGAAAAGCCAGGGCTACTCCCCAACTCCCAGAAAATGAGGCAAAGCAAATGGAGGTTTAAACAGGCACGTGGATTTTGCTCCTAATAGAAAACATTGGGCTTCCTCAGAGTTTACTAGCTTACGAACCATTTATTATTAGAGATCTTAGCTTCCTAGTAATAAATGAAGACACAGTTAATCATGAATGGAAAAGACTTCCATTCACTGATTCATACACACAAACCAAAAACAATATAAAAATTGAGTATACACAGGAAGCTGTAGAAAGAAAAGCATTGGAGGTTATTAGTAAAAGTTTGGACTACCTTATATCCCCTTTGTATTCCCTTAAAATTACTACACTTTTTTAAGAGTGGGGGGGTGGAAAGGAGGAAGACAGGAGGGGTGTTTTGGGTGCCTTAAAGGCCAGCACTAGGCAATATAGAAGGGGGGAAACCGTATAAATGTCCATATAATGCTGGTAACAAAAGGCTGCCCATGTATATTTTGCATCAGTACCAAAGTTTAACTCATGAAGCTTTAGATAATACCTAGTCAAGCACTGCTTTATAATTGTGTTCTTGGAAAAATTAATGTAAAACATTGACCACTGTATATTTGGCCTGGATTTTTAAGCTAGCAATCTAAGCTATGAAGGTGTACAAAAACAGGACTCCAATATGAAATAAAGAACAGACAATAAAATCATGCATAGTAAGTACAAAGTTCTTCTTCCTCGACATATATGCAATTACAATTTCAGGTAGGCTGATAGGGTATTAATATATGAATTAAGACCATATGAAATGTACATCAGAGACCCAATGTCTACTTACTGAGGAGTTCCCACTAATAACTTAAATTTTCTTTTGGCTACATTAGGCATTGTCTATTTAACATGATTCATAAGAAAATCTTACTTGGGCAATGATTTAAAAGTGTAATAATTGATTCATCCTTACTTTAACATGTCTGTGCCCCTTTAAAAGGACCTTACTTACCTCTTCAATTGTTGGCTTAATTAAGAACATATCATCATACCACAGTACATATTTGTGATACCTTATTCCCACTCATAAGCATCATACATTTTCAAGACACATAGAGGAGAGATGAGCTGGCTCTTTACCACACCCATTCCCTTCTTATAAGGGTACAGCTATACTACTCATTTCTCAGACTCTTTTGTAGTTAGGTATGCCAGGGGAATAAATTATACTCAATGGTATGTGAACAGAAGCACAGAGTCTGTTAAGGCAAGACATTCACCTCTTCCATTTCCCTTACATCATCTACACAGTAAAGTGCACAGCATCTTGAAACCATCTGTTAAGAAGAACAAGGAACCAGAGCTACACTCGGCCTTGGACAACAACTAGAAAGGACAACCACCACTCAGTAATAAAGCATTTCTAGACTTCATATGACAAAGAAATAACCTTGCCCTCTCTTTGAGCCACATTGTAAGGTTTGTTTGTAGTGTTATAACAGTCAAGACAATGAGCAATGTCTAAACTGTGAACTACCCACACATGTGAACTGTGACTGGTAAAACTGAGAATAAATGTTCAAATACATTTACATGGAATAGTGTAGAGAAAGTTATGTCTCCTTGAACAGTCTAGAGACAGGCATGTGTCTCACTGGACATGCTACAGAAGAAATGTGTCTCTCTCCTAAAGGACAATCTCTTGGGAACTGGAAAATGAACAAAATGTTTGCTTCAAACTTAAACTTCAATTTAAGAAATTTTGACTTAGAAAAATAACAAATCACTCATCAGTTAAGTTGAAGAAATATAATCCAAAATAATTAATAAATTTATAGCAGTTCTTCCGATGAATACTGCAAGCTGAGATGAAATCTTGTCACAGCACACGTCAACAGACTAATCTATTTTACTGTCTTGAAATATTTTTGAATACTATTTGGCTAAGAGCCTGAAGATGTTTTAGTTACTTGGTGCTTCATGTAATGGGATCTGACCGGCATCTCACTACAAACAGGTTTTGTGTGCATCTAGGGAAGTGTAACCTACTTGATTTGTGCTGTGATTCTATTTCATTAGCTTCCATTTTTATGGGAACATATTGGGAAAAAACTGGAGAAAAAATACTCACTTGGACATTATGATATTTGTTTGCAGCTTTGTCCTGGTTTTAGCTTCCTACTTAATGACTAAACGGCCCCACAGTGGGTGATGCGCTGGAGTGAAAGTGGTGAATCATTAAAGAGTTCGTAAATTTTCAAAACAGGGGCAGGCCTTCTGGGTCCCATATGCTTCTAGAAAACTCAGTCTTGTGCTGTATTAATTGAACCGCAAAGCCTTTATTAGTTTCTTTTAAAAACGCTTGCAGCGAAGCTTTTATTAATGCTTGCCCTCGAATTGTTTATGCTACTTAGCATTTCCATAACAATTTATATTTCAAAGAACTTTTTGATCATTAGTTAAATCTATTCTACATTTCTATAAGGGAATGCAGCTGTTTAGCAAAATAGAGACACGAAGGGAATTTCCTGAACTAATTTTTGCCCAAGATTTGCCAATGAATAAATGAATAGAATATGAGAAGATGAACAGAGGACAGGCTTTTGTGAAGCTTTTACTTGAATAAATAAGCTTGTTCTCTCACTTGTTGCAGGTAGAATAGTTGTTGTGAGTATTTCCATAATGATGAGGAAGGGAGAATGAAATATGGTCATATAACAAACTCTATGAACTGATTGGTAAGGAGAGCTATGGCCATAGTGCTTTAAAAAGCTACTGAGAAGCCCCAAAGTCACAGTTTTTCACAGTTCTAGAGATGTCGTTATACATTGGCTCTGTGCTTAGAAAATTGCATGGATGCATTTTCTAGAAAATTACAACATTAAAATTATTTTTGTCAAAATTAAAGATCATGCCAAGATCATTTTAGGGTTGATGTACCCAATTATTTTATTCTTTAAACAATTCTAGCTCAAACACATTTTCTGAATTCTTAGGTATGTACTAAAAATCTGTTGTGTGATAATACAGGTTTGAACTGCTCTTGAAGAAAAAAAAACAAATGGATTCTGTAAGTGTCTTTTTGACCCATCTCTCACCTCGTAAAACTGGGATGGCCCAGAGAGCAGAGACCTGTAGGGCTGGGGTTTCCTCACAGAACATACTTCCTCTAGGTCTTCACGCACTAGCTATTTCATCCAATTACCATCAGAGAGAGAAACTGCTGAATTGTAACGTTAGTAACAAAAGAAACTTACACAAGATACAATTTAAAGATGTACTTTCTTTGCAATGCTGTCAGATGAGAAATCCTAGTGTTTTTAGACAAATTAAGAGTGAGAACCTTGCACTTGGCAATGCCCTGCATCTAACCTTTAGTCCTCTAGGGTTATACTGTAAAGCTCTTTGGAGGACATGAGCCTAGGAATCTGCATTTTGAACACAGGCCTATATGATTTCTTCTATCTGTTGTTTAGCGAATACAAAGTTATCTGAGTCTTTAATTTCTTCCCTTTGAAATTTGGCCATCCTTATAAAAGACACAAAATCTAGACTGCTGTCCAGAAGAAATAGGTTTATAGTCTTACACTAAAATACTTATGGCACTGAGTGGGCCAAGACTTTACTGTTCCTGTCTCTCCCTCCAAGAGTTTTATCCATAGACAGAATGTGTGTGTTAGTGAACTGTGTCCCTGATAGGTAACATACTATGTAGCAAAAGGTAGGCACTCAGGAAGTGGTGAGTGGATGGACAGATATTGCAATTGCAGCCATCAGCTGAACTCAGCGGAGACAGACTTCCCTCCATACTCCCCAGAGCCCAAAAGAATCCCCAAAATTCTAACTTTGAACATTATTGGGGTAGCAAGATTAAAATAAAAACCAACAAATGCTATATACAAAAAATCAGTACTTATTGTTTGACTGAATACATGATCAAGACAGTAATCATTTTCCTTGATATCAACTGTATTTGAGTATGGATAGAAAAAATGTTTTGAGACTAGTGTCTATGCGTGGGAAAAATAAGAATTCATGCTACTACAGGACCAGTTTTCAAAGCAAACATAAATAATCTCAAGACTATTAAAGAATTTTTGGAAGCACTGGAGTAAGTGTGTCTTTTCTGTCTTTGAACAGCCCTGAGAGCTGTTTATGGAAGAGAACAAAATAAATGGATGATGATTGCCTAAGTCCAATGCAATTCTGTTTGGAGTTTGAAAGAAAAATGTAAGAAAAACATTTTCTGATTGAAATGATTTCATTTTTATCTCACCAATGATATATGACTGGTTCTACAGTTAATCAGGACCTTTGTATAATGTCAAGCAGAACTACATATATGTTAAAAAAGAATATACAAGAAAATATTAGTGGCCCTAAGATCAAATGAGCTCCCTTCATGGCTTCTTGTTTATCGATTTCTTTTTCGCTTCTCTAATTGAACAATTGCCATAACTGGCAAGAATTTTTGCATTAAAATAGCGGCCTCAAAGGATATTTTCATACTATAAAATCAATATCATAAGATCAATATTCTGTGGAGCAGGGTATGTTTACGCTAATTGCCAAATATTACCATGAGAGAAGGTATATTTCACCATGGAGGCTCTAAATTAAATATCTTTTGTAAACTATGTAATTTTGAAATATTAAATTTAAATTAAAATAAATACCCACATATTCAAATGCGACATAGATAATAAAGGTATTATTTTAAGTTCATCTCAACAGAAATGGTAATAATGCTATCCTGTAACTGTAGTGAACAACATAGTTCACAGAACACACTTCATCAGGCTCTGTGGGGATGAAGAAGAGAGAGGAGAAAGAACAAAAACTGAGACCTGCAATTCCAAGGCTTGGCCTGAATGCAGCATCCTTGCCAAAGGGAACTTGGAAAAACCAATTCTTGTCCCCCCCACACACACAAAATGTATTAATTTTTTTAAATGTGTATAAGGCTTGTTTAAACAAACTAGATGACACAACCCCTATTATAAACACAGTTGTGATCAAAACTCTGGAGTGCCCCCTTCACAATCAAGTTAGAGTTCCCCATAATTCCCAGTCGAGAGCCCACGGGAGTGGAGAGAATGGCTGATGAGATGGGGACTTGAGAGTGAGCGGTTCATCCTGGTGCAGCACCCCAGAGGCCGGAAGCATTGGCAACAGGCTCCCCTTGATCAACTCTGGATGTCACATTACATTGGCTTTGACCAAGAGAATGGAGTAAGTCAGATATATCACCATGCCACAGAACACACGGAGATAAATACTCCTGTAACTCTAAAGCAGAAATTCTCTTACAGTCTATGTGACTAACATCTGGTAGTTGACCCTACTCCATCCTCTCAAAACTTGGATCATATTTGCTCTAAAATCAACTCCCTGTTCCTGGTGGAACGGGTGTGGCCTGCCCTGATAACAGTACTTGAGCCACACATATCACTTCTCACTGGAAGTGAGATTAGTATTAACTATGTATATAGGAAACAGGACAAGGAGTAGCGAAGGGTGGGCAGTCAAATATCCTTCCTGTGTGTCTAAGAGATGGAGGTGGAGTCAACACATACACTGACTCCCACACCCCACAGCATAACTTAAAAGCAAATAGAAAAACCGCAGGTATGAATTAAATTCTTGCATCATATTTAACATTTATAACTACAGAAAATTTAATCTGAACATTCTTTTAGAAACAGATGAATCAATGGCCAGTGCTCGGACAACAATGCAAATGACATTGCTCAGAACGTAGACTGGGTTAATAGAGAATTCACTCTAGAATGTAAGACTCAAAATGTATTATGTTATTGTTTAATCTTAACAAAGAAAAAAATGTTCCTTGATGATTTCAGTTGCCTGATTCGAAGCAACACAAAGCAATCTCAGTTCACAAAGCATCGGGACTGACCTGGCTGCACCGGAGAGCTCATTGTGGGTATCAGCAGGGCTGATGGCTGAAGTTGCAGAGTCACAGGCTGCTCTCAGCTGACAGTGGCTGTCCAAGTGGGGATGGTGGAGGAGAAGCCTAGAGTGTAAGAAAAAAATCACACTATGTAATACACAGACTATGAAGTACCATGAAAACCAGGGAGCTGGCTGTAGGTCTCAGCTCAGCTACAACTTACTCGGGTCTTTGAGAGGCACATCAAGCTCTCATTTCTCTAACTGTCTAGCAACTGGGGTTAACACTTGAGTGCTGTGGTGTGTGTCTAGTATGTATATGGCCCTAGGTTTGATCCCCAGCACTGAAAAGGGGGTAAAAGCCAATGTCTACCTTGTTTGCAGCACAGGGATATTGTGAACATGAAGCAACAGGAATAAAAGGAACCTGTGAGTGAAAAAGCCCTTCATGTGGCTTCCAACTTGCCATTTCATGACTGTTTCTATTCCTATAGAAACTGGAAATCAATTTGTAGGGGTCTGGATATAAATATCTCACTACATAGCATTTTTAGCTATTATTGTCAAATATTTACTGGTAGAAATAGAACCAATTGGTAGGGGAAAATGAATGGCCTAAGAAAGCAACAAATGGGTCATAAACCATAGGAGTGACAAAAATCCCCATTACAGTCTCCACTTCTTGAAGTCTTTTGCAATCACGTTCCTGCTAAAAGCAGTAAGAGCCACTCTTTCTAGGAGAACCACTAACAGGATGGACTCACTCCTTGAAGGGAATTTAAGGGGCTTTCTGCTTTGTGTCTGGATGCACTCCCACATCTAGGCACTTAGAGGAAAAGCTATTCATTCCAAGGACATTCATTTCCCTAACCATTTACTGGAAAGTCAAACTTGAAAAACAAAACAAGAAACTTGAAGCTATCCTTAGTACGCATCTTACTAAAACAGACCTGACCTGCAGACACTGGCGCTCTGAGAATCAGGTCTCTCTGCCTTCAGAAAACACAGCATATTTATTGAGACTAGTTCCCCCATCAGTATTTTGAAAGTGTTATTACTATTTTTGCAAGGAAGTATAAAGCTGGATATAAATACATATTTCTTTGAAGAACACCGCTAATGCTGTAAAGATCTCCAAATGGAAATCTGCACTGAGCTACTAAAGCAGTCTAGCAGGGTGGCAGGTCTGTGGAGACAGCTTTGCACTCTCTTCAGGGTTTGATAAGTACTAAGACTTAATAACATTAAAACTGGGCATTTTGGTAAATCCTTTTCAAAAGTAGACTGGTGTGTTCATTTTATCAGCACTATCGATAGGTTTGTGATTTCTCATCAGTAAGAAAGCAGCATCTCTACAAAAGGGTGGAAAATACAGAGCAAAACCCTTTGTTTTTATATAGAAAAACAGTCATTTTGACACTGACACCTTAATAGAAAGATCTCAGTGTCATACTTACTGTATAATGTCACCTGCATAGCTCCTCAGAGTCACAAGCTACATTTAGACATAGTGCGTCATCATGTTTGAGTAATTGTTACAAGAGCTAAATGAATAAATAATCTTAGGCCTCAGCCTTTACTCACCACCCCTGCCACTGCATCTTGCAGGTAAAATTCAAGATGTTTTCTGCTTCATAATTCAATAAAGATAAATAAAAGAGTAAGTTTTACTAGGATTTAAATTTATAAGCTATTTTAAATGAACAAATATGGCTTCATAATTTTGTCATTTTTGTATTTTTAGAACGTAGCCTGAAACATTTCATAAATCTAAATACATTCCTGGTTCACAGCAAAAGTCTGAGTTGGAGCTGTAAACAATCATCCTGAGTTAAGTAACCCGGACCCAGAAAGACAAATGTTGCATGGTTCTTCTCAAACATAGATGTTAGTTTTGAATCTTCACATATGGATGTTTTGTCCGGAATACCCACAGAGGTCGGGAAACCAGCAAGGATCCATAGAGGGGAGGCCTTTCGAGGGATGAGAGATGTGATGCAGTCGTATACTCATAGAAAGAGGAATCATGGAACCGAAGGGTTAAATAGGGGGTGGAGTGGAGAATAGAGGAGGGAGGGTGGGGAGGGATAACTAACAATGAAGGCATTCTGAAGACATAATATGAAAGCCTACTACACTGCGTCAGCAGCTTCCTAACAAATATCATATCTACAAATACTTATACACACATATACGTTTAAATTCAGCTACACTGCAAGAGGGAAGCGTTACCCCCAGTAGACAACATAGGCTAACAAATAAACAACAGCCCAGTACAAAAACAAGATACCACTTCTGGAGTTGTCAGCCAGTGGGGTCCCATGGACCCCCAAACATTAGAAACTATTAACATTTCTTTAACCTGCCCCTGCCCCAGAACTTGACAATAAAAACCTGTTGGCTGAAAACACTATATAATTGAGTTAGAGAACATAGAGAAATAAAGTTGGTATTGACCTAGAAGTCTCATGCCTACTGGTTAGTCTTCATGGTCTAGAAGGTACTATGAATGCTACTTACTGGGAAGAAATAGTAGCCGGTCTTAGTCACCTGCGAACTCTGTGAGCTACTGTAACAACTGGCCTGGTAGGGCATGTCCATTGGCACAACAGTGGCATTAATGTGGAAGTAACCACTTTCCACACTGAAGGCCCACTCCAAAAGATGGCACCCACACGTGGCACCACTACTGGGGTCAAGAACTTGTTGCTAGACAGGTCACAGGCCCCAGAGAAACACCTACTAGCATTTTTCTGCTAAATGAACACAGTATTAAGCCAACTCCTAACAACTTATTGCGAGTTCCATAGATTAGTAAATCTCAGCATTTGTCAGAAAAGGACTTTTTTTGTTTGTTGTTTGTTTGTTGTTTGTTGTTGTTGTTGTTGTTGTTGTTTGCAGTAGAGGGCAATCAGTACAGAGACCCACAACCAGTCAACATGAAGAGAGCAAATGACTTTGGAGTACAAATCCCTAAATGGGACATCTGTATCACGCCCCTCCCTGTGAGGCTCAAGGACCATGACAGAAGAGGGGGAGCAAACGCTCTAAGAGTCCAAGGTGGTGGATGACTGCAGTGGACGTGTTTTCTGGACACAGCAGGGCAGTTGAGAAATGTGAATTCACAGCAGCTGTGACAGCATACACAGAATTCTGTGAGCTCACGACAGACAAAATCCAAGCATGGGGCAGGGGGGTGGGTGTGAAGTGCTACCCAGAGGTGGGGAGCTGCTGGCAACAACAAATGGCTGCTGGGGGAAGGAGAGTCGTTTTCTTTAAGGGTGTGACCCATGTACGCCAACCACTTTCCAGGCAGGCCTCACACCCAAGAGTGAGTATTTGGGCAGCACACGTTGGACTCAATTATTTATTTAAAAGAGGAGAGAGAGAGGGAGAGAGAAAGAGAGAACATGAAGTTTGATGGTGAGGGAGGTTGAGGGTGTTTCTGGGAGGAGTTGGGGAGTGAGGTGAACATGATCAAAATATATTGTATGGGATTCTCAAATAATTATTGAAAATGTTTTAAAAAATACCCAGAAGCTGAGCATGTGGCACATGCCTGTAGTCCCTGCACTTGAGAGGTAGATCAAGAATGCCACAAACTGAAGACAAACCTGAGCTACAGCAGGATTCTGGCTGAAAAGAAATATCAGCACTAGGTAAATAAATAAATGACTAACAAATATCAAGCATCAGAAAGCCTTCAGAGACTAGGGAAATCTCTTTTTTCCCTCTTCACACTTTTAGTCTATGATATTTCTTTGTACATATGATAACTCATTTATTTACATATTCCTCGACTCACCAGATAACGTTCAAAAGCTTAACCTTGGTAACAACCTTCACTTATTTCCACAAAGAATATGCATAACAATGGTCTGCACTGGGCTGATCTGTGGCAAGTATATAACTATTGGGTTGTGATTTATAACTCAAGTAGAGAGTGGATCTGGC
The DNA here is from genome assembly GCF_004664715.2 of Peromyscus leucopus. NCBI lineage: Eukaryota > Metazoa > Chordata > Mammalia > Rodentia > Cricetidae > Peromyscus > Peromyscus leucopus. The sequence goes on from NC_051075.1 coordinate 4,126,438, forward strand.
ATAGGAACAAGAATCTGGCTTTGAAATATCAATGTTTTTGAAATTTAAACAACTCTCTTTGACATTCAACCTTTTAAATAACTGCCTAATCATAACACATTTTCAAAACATTATAAATGCATTATTATTTGAATATTTTACCAGAAAACTTGAAGGCGTTTCTGTGTAGCTGTGCATTAGTTTCCACTTACTGCACTTTCATTTCCAATAAGCCACATTAAGCTGAAGTTATCACTACAATTAGAACCTCGTACTGGAATATAGTCATTTAAAGAGGTCTCCTGTACTGCTTCAGGGAATGTTGGTCTGTGTGTGTACAGCGATGCATGGTTGCTGCTTGTGCCTCCTTCTCCTTGTGGCCAAAGAAGCCACAGATTACAACTGAATCTATACCTATCTATGTATTCAGTGTGTGCATGTGTATGTATTTGTGTGCATACAGCTGTGACTGAGTGCCTGTCTAGACTGGCTTGCCAGTAAACCCCAGAAGGGATGCTCTTTGTCTCTGTCACTGTGCCTGTGGTTGGTTGGTTGGTTGTTGTTTGTTTCTTTAATATGGGTGCTGGGAATCCCAATTCAAGCCCTCATGCTTACACTTTGCAAACTGAGCTATCTCCCCAGCTTCCAATCTGCACCATTTGGAGATAAAGTGGAAATGGAATTTTACATGATTTAAGAACGTTTTTATTTGCTTAGTAATACAAGGATTCAGTGGTCAATATCTATCAGTTAGAACAGGAAATTTGCTCTCAACTCTTCCCACACTTCTTTATCCAAATCCAATGCAAAGCAATAGACTAGAGCAGGGAAGCTCTTCTCCTGCCATTTTCTCCTTCTTCTGATCAGAGTGGATTATAAATTAAAAAAACTAGCCTCCAAATGGGGAGATAACCAAGAAAAGAGAAAGATAACAGAACATAAATGCAAATTACCACAACATATAATATACATCTGGCTTCAATTAGTAGCTTTAATGAATTTGAACATTAGTCTGCAAAAACACATAGGTTTATACTGAAGAAAATTAATACAGTATAAAAAAACCAAAGTTGCTATGACTCCTTTATCCCTTAAAATGGACACAGCAGGGGACAAGAGCCCGAGGGCACGACACTTTAACACTCTGGTTTACTTGTGCAACTGGGAAGAGAGGACACTGATACAATCTACTGCCTTAGCCCACATCACTGTCCTCTCCTATGATCTTTCCATTGGTCTTTTAACCATCTGTTCATATGGTCAGTAACAATGATGCAAGTAGGCAGAGCTTTACCTTCACAAAGAACTTACACTTGGAGTGTGCTCTCTAGCTTTTCATGGCCCTTTGGATACACTGAATAACCTGATATTCCTTCTTTAAAGATAAAGTCAAAGCTTAAAGAGTTTCAAGTATCTGCTCATGGGATATACCGGCAATAGAGGGGCAGGCCTTCTCACTCTTGTGAGTGTTGTCTTTGTGGCTCACAAGGAAGTGTCAGCCATCACCTTGAAACTGTTTACCTAGTCATCACAATTGGAGGAGTGATCCACTGCTATGGTCTCCTATGCTAAAGAACCCTTTAAGATTAAGTCTGTCCTATTGGCAATAGTGGAGAGGGTGACTGAACTGGCCTACTCTGGTGATCAGATGGGACAACACCCTAACTGTCATCACAGAGCCTTCATCCAGTAACTGATGGAAGCCGATGCAGAGATCCACAGCCAAGCGCCAGGTGGAGCTCCAGGAGTCCAATTGATGAGAGAGAGGAGGGATTCTATGAGCAAGGGACATCAAGATCATGATGGGAAAATGTATAGATGGCCAGCCAAACTAGTGGAAATGCATGAAGTGTGGATCAATAACTATGGAGCCCTCATGGTACTGAACTAGGTCCTCTGGATAGGTGAGACAGTTGTTTAGTTTAAACTGTTTAGGGGGCCCGCAGGCAGTGAGATCGGGATCTCTGGTACATGAGCGAGCTTTTTGGAGCCTAGTGCCTAGGGTGTGATACCTTGCTCAGCCTTGGTGCAGGGAGGAGGGTCCTGGACCTGCCTCAACTGAATGTACCAGGCTCTGCAGACTCACCATGGGAGACCTTGCCTTGGATAAGGTGGAAATGGGGAGTGGGTTGCGGGGGAAACGCTGGGGGGGGCAGGAGGAGGGAGGAGAAGAGAATGTATGTTTAAGGACACAGCCAGCATGGAGACATATGCCTTTAATCTCAATACCAACCATAGAGATCTGGAGGTCTGTATAGATAGGCAGTGACGAGGAGGTCATGTGGTTTACAATCAATGATAAGGCAGAACAGAAAGTCAATAAAAAGACAGACACACAGGAAGTAGGTCTCTTTCTCAGGGGAAGGATGGCAGAGGCTGGTAAACTAAAGGCTATTCACTAGTGCTCTGACCTGGGGCTTTTAACTCTGTATTTGGCTCTGTGTTTCTTATTTAATAAGATCATTCAGAATTATATCTACAGGGGGATCTGTGGTTGGTATGTAAAATAAATAGAAAATCCCTTAATAAAAAAATATTTAAAAAGATTGTCTATCACAAGAGATGCTAAGATGAACTCAAAATTTAGAACAAAAGGCAACCTGGCATGTTGCAGCAGGACTCAAGTTTGACTTCATGTTGTCTGAATACTCTTCTACTCCTCTGGGCTTTTGCTATTTTCTGAGCATTGCATTACAGTTTTCTTTCTTTTTCTTGTTTAGTCATTTGGTTCTATTTTGGAACTATGCTACTAAAAAATTGGAATGTTTTTCCAACCTATGTTACCCACAACAACGACAATGGAAATCCTGTTTCTAAGTATCTCTAGTTTATCTTTCCCAGCCGGACAAGCCAACAATGATGATCAAGTTCACTCAGCTGCAAGTCCTTTGCAGGGAGAGCCACCAGCCCTGCTTGCCCTGCGCAGTAGGCTTCATGGGTTGACTCGCATGGGCAAGTGTGCCGTGTACAAAGTTTCTTGGGGCACTTAACCCACTGTACCAGTGTACTAGGCATAGAGAAGTAACTCAAAACTGCAGCCATCCTTTCATGTCACAGAACCTACTACTGCTGTAATTTCTCTAGAAAATTGCTTTTGGTGTGTAGGCCATCGCCGTCCCCCAGCACACAGTCATCCACTGTTGGAACCTGACATTCTACCTCATTTCTGTTTTCTGCATTTCCCAAACACAGTCATTAAAGTCAACGTGTAGAACTCTTAAAAATATTTATGTGCTTGAGAAATAGCTCAGTAGGTTAAGCTCCTACTGCAAACACAAGAGGACCAGAGTCCAGAGCCCAGCATGCACAGGAAAAGCCAGATGCATGTGGTAGCCTGCCTGGAATCTCTAGTGGACACGGAATCCCTGAGAGAAGCTGGCTAGCTACATTAGCCAAATTGGCAAGCTCTGTATTCAGCAACAGATCCTGACTCAGTAAATAAAGTGGGAAATGACCAAGGAAGACACCTGAAATCAACCAAGGAAGACATCCTTGACTCTACATGGAAGTACACACACGTGCATGTGCACCAGCACACACACGAAGTCGCACGCATGCATGCATGCATGCATGCACGCACGCACGCACGCCTTTCCTATCACAGAGCATGTTGTCAAATTGTGTAATCCCAGTCCTTGAGAGTTTGAGGCAAGATACTCACAAATTTAAAGACTATATGAGTTATGCAATTAGATTTAGGCCAACATGAGCTACACAGAGAAAAAATCTTTTCATATCCATCCCCACCCTCTTCTCTTTCATATTAACTGATGCTGCAACACTCAGGCAATCCTTTGCTCTTACTTAGATTTTTGGTCTAGTCTTCTATCTTGTTTCCCTGCTTCCAGAAAATGTATGAATACATGAATAAATGAGTGAGTAAATTTGATGACACAAAACCTCAAGTGACATTTAAGTGCCTTCAAAAATCTAATCCTTTCCTCAGTCTCTTTCTTCTCCTCACATATAAAACCCTTGTCTCAAGGCCATCTGGCATTATTCCTAAAATGAAACCCAACTTTTTTTATATTTTATCTGGGATAAAGACTTAACTATGCCAACTTCACAGCACAATTGAACATCTAGACCTCTTGGACCTAGAAGGGTGAAGGCAGTCACTGCAATGATGTCCACCTGCCAGAAGCCCACCATTTTCAACTACTGTGGGGACATTGGCATCAGTCAACCAGAATGGACACCAGTTCGTGCAGTGTGGTTGTACTAAATGTGGGTGTACTAAAGCACATAAGCTGCTGGTCCTCATTATTCCCATAGAGATCATTCACATGCCCATGCTTCAACACCTCTCTCTGCAAAGGACACTGCTACCTTTACTCTCTTTCCTACCTTGAACTCTTTAAGGTCATGTGAACATGAGAATTCTTAGCCATTCCCAGTAAAGAATCCGATTCCTCACTGTTCCTCACCTACAGCCTCAGTGTGTCCTGTCGGACAGTAACGGTGCCTCCTGCATAGGGGCAGTGGTCCATCTGCCACGAGGCTGCTCTTCTGCTCACAGATTGTACGAGAGGAACCTCTCACTACCTGTATTTAGCACACGGTACAGGGCAGGTACACAATTTTCTGTGAATACATGATGTTAGGGAAAAATTTAAACCTATGAATCATTAGTTATCTGATTTAGGACAAAATTATTTATTCAGTTTTTTAACACAAATTCTGGAGGACTAGAAAACAGTTCTTGATTTGATCAAAGATACAAATAATTAACTCAGAATCTGGGCCATCATACAAGAACAGTAAACCCTGATGGGTGGGTAGGCATCTCTCCCGTGGGCTGAGATGTTGTATAGATAGGCAGTGACGAGGAGGTCATGTGGATGGCTGCAGTTCTGAATTATTTCTCTATGCCTAGTACACTGGTACAGTGGGTTAAGTGCCCCCAAGAAACTTTGTACACAGTAAACCCTGATGGGTGGATAGGCATCTCTCCCATGGGCTGGGCAAGATGAAGGACGATGGCTGAAAATTACCTATGAAATGTGTTGTACAAGACAGAGTCATTTCATGGGCTTTTCAATTGAAGTGATTTCTCTTATTGCTGGAAGAGCTCAGTGTGTTACCTTCCTTTCAACCTCCAATGTTTTTCCTCCTCAAGAAAAAATACTTTGTTACTAGACAGATTTTTACAAGCTCCAGTTTGTCTCCAAATAAAGCAGATATCACCAAGAGACTAGAGAATGGGAGACTGAGACTTGTCCCTTCCAAACTTGTCCTCCAACATTCCAAATGTTCTTAACATTGCCTGTGTTGTCTTGAGAAACAGAACACCAAGGAGTCTGGGGATTTTCAGCTTTGGGGACTGCCACCAACAAGAGCCACAGCAATGCTTCAGTCTATGACTTCCCTAAAGCCACAGCCCACACTCAGTACTTTGGACAACTCACACCAGGACAAACTTGGCAGACCAGCTCCTTTTAGCACATCATCATCCCCGGTGTCTACAGGCTTATCTCTGCAAGACTATTGGCTTCACTATCCACCTGCATACTTCTAATTCACCATGAAACTCAGCTATGAGTGGGATGTGTTATGCAGCTCATATACATGCTCTATGCTTACATTTTACAAGCAAATAATAAGCCTCTTTCTAAGACTTTGGGAGAACAACTTAAACATGGCTACATTATGGGTGTAATATAGAGCAAGGAACACAGCTTGGGAGGTTAGTTATGCATATATTTTGCATATTTAAGATAGGATTCAGTAGTCTATACTATAAATATAACTCAATGGTAACATCTAAAAATACACAACATAATCAGAAATGGCCTGCTGGATATTTCATTTCAAAAGAAAAAATCCTGCCAACTGCAATACCTGCATTGATAAAAATAGATCTTTTTGTAGTAACCTGAGATTTTAAAACATCATATTTAGTCCCCGGGGTATCCAGTACCCAAATTATATGCTCAACAATCTCTATTATAATAAAAAAATATAATTTTATCAAAAGATTTTTTTTTTTTACTCCAAAATTTTTCTTGGGTGATATTCAAAGGCCCCTATCTGTGACTTCCTTCCTTGGACAAGAAAGACTAAGCCATCACAAGCACCAAATTGAGCTCACAATGACCAGAAACTATAGGATGTATAGGTCCCTTTTCAGTTTTTCAGTCATGGCTAAGAGGCTGGACAGGGGTGGGGGACAGTACTTTATCTACCTGTAAATGCACAAGGGACAGAAGTCCAAAATAGAATGTGAAAAGGAATGACAGTGGACGTGAAGGAACTGGTGACAGCCAGCCTGTGAGGTCTGCTGCAGGAGGGCTTTGTAACTCATCCACTGTAACCTCCGCTGCAGAAGACTGCCCCATCCAGCCTGCCCAAAAGAACCGGGCTCCCCAGGTCTACTCCCTGCCTCTCCTGTACAGAGGCACAGGCTATGATCAGCAAGCCAAATACAAAAGACCTTTACCCATCATTGTAATTTACAGTGGCATGGATCTCTTTTTCAAGCTCCAATACTGTATACATTATGGGGTGGGGTGATTCTGAGAGCTCTTTAATGCTGGGACCTATCCCCTAAAGCTCTGACAGTACCCACACAGTCTACACAGCAAAGGACCCGGCAAAATGTCCCACTAGCTGGGTGGGCTGGAAGTCAATTAACCCCTCTGAGCTCCAGTTGCTTAAACATGAATTATTTAACTTACCAGGTCATGTTGAGGATTAGCAGAAATAATATGAAGTCACAGGTAAGGGGAAAGTTCTCAAATGATTAGCTATTATTAGCATTAGTATACAAATTGTCCTTTACTTCAAGCCAGATCCACTCTGAGAGCAGAGAGTGGCAGGGGGCACCTCCTGCTGTGGAGCACAGTTCTGCAGCACAGCGATTAATCATCTCCCTCTGCTAGAGTGACAAAGGGAACTAATTACCAGAGCCTTTTTCCTTGCTGTCTTCCTTCTAGAAGACAAATGTGTATTCTAAAGGAAAATACTGTGTTATCCTTTGCTTGTGAATATACCACGCTCACTTTAATCTTTCATTGATGTTACCTGCATTGTAAAAAACCACTTGAGTGTGGATGGGGGGCGGGGGAGACATAAGTAAGCAACAGCTATCACACTGTAGGAATTTAAAGAAAAATGTGTAGTCTATTCCTCTCACATGGAGAGCATTCCCCTTCCATGAAGAACTATTCCTGCTCCTTCATAGATCACCCTGCGGATTTCAATACAGCCTCGGGCTTGTTATCTCAGCTACTTCTCTGTTGTGATAAGACTCCAGGACCAAGGCCACTTAGGGAGGGAAGAGTTTATTTGTGGGCTTACGGTTTCAGAGGGAGAGAGTTCATGAGCACCACAGGGAGCCCGGCAGCAGGCTGGCAGGTGGTCATGGTGCGAGAGCAGCAGCTGAGAGCTCACATCCTCAGCCATGAGTGTGGGGCAGAGGAGTGCCACAAATCTTTTTAGCATCAAAGCCTGCCTCATCCAGCAAGCCCACACCCAATCCTTCCCAAACACTTCCAGCCAACTGGAGACCAAGTATTTAATTATGGCAGCCTATGGAGATCATTCTCTGGAAATAGGTCTATGTTGGGGTAGACTCACTGATCATTTCACTCAATGCTCCCAGTGAGTGCTCTATCTACTAATGCTCCCAGTGAGTGCTCTATCTACTATTACTCAGTGCTCAATCTATTAGTGGTCCATCCAATTTTAAGACAGCAACAACACACCTCCAGGCCTGGACAGTTACGCCCCTAAGATGAAGAAATGAAGTGCAATAACCACACATCATAGAAGGAAGCCACGATGGTCTCAAGCAGACTTTCTCAAGTAAGGCCCACTCTGTTGCTGATTTTATTTTACTCCTCATGCCCACATCTGAGAGCCTTGGAGGGAGGCTTTGCCAGGATATCTTCCAATTGAACAACCTTTACTTTGACACCTGTCCAAAGAACCCAACTTAACCAATGAGCCAGACCAACCTCACTGTTCCGTCTCCATCCTCTTGTCCATGTCCAGGCTACTGGAAGCCTACAGTGTAGCATATTTCTATCGCTCCCTGACTCTTTTCTTGCCTACACTTTCTGTTTTCTAGAGAGACCTCCTGTGAACATGCACCAACAAATACCCAAATGTCCTGAGCGCACTAATGTATGACACATAAATCTTCATTTCAGAAATCTTCTCTGAACTTGACCCTAAAGGTAGTATAGACATTCCTGTCTTGCAAAGACATCATATTTACATTTTGACTAGGAGTAATTCAGGTTCAGAATTTGGAGCATAGTGAACTATATTTATCACAGGAACAAGTGTTTTAGCAGTGCTGGATCTAGCCTGTGCTCACAAGGTGTTTACTGTGAGTGTCCCATACAGAGCTAAGGACTAAGCACTTGCCTCACAGATTTCACACCAGGGATTTCCCAGGCAGTGTTTTCAGGGGCCCCTGAAAATGCAGATTCTGGATTTATCCAAGACTTCTGAAATGAGAGTATATTTGGGATAAGTGCTCAGAAGCAAAGGAGTTTTTGTTTTGTTTTGCTTTGTTTTGAGCAAACTTCCATGGGATTACAACTAAACACCAGTATGATCATGACTGGAGAAACAACAAACACATCTGAAAAAGGAGGAAGTAAAATAACAAAACAGAAACCCAATGAAAAGCACACTTGGCTTTGGACTGACTGACCTTAATGCAAATTCCACCTCTGATTTCTCGGTTGCATGCTCACGGCCAAATGATTCTACCACTCTAATTTGCCCTAATAGTTACTTGCAGGGCCATTAGGAATGAATGACAGGATATTTAAAATACTTAGCACAGATTTCAATATTTATGTGATATCATTATGACAGTCTGGGTCTCTGTTTTGCAAACTGTCCCTACAATCACAAAATGCCAACACCCATTTTCTAAGGAATAGGACAGCACAAGCCTATCTGAATTTAGAGAAAGGAGTTTCATTGTGATTAAAAGTAAGAACAGAAATTTTATGGGAAAGCTGGCATACAGACTTAGAATGCTGGTTTTATGTAAACATACATGGTTTGCAAAAATGACCTCCTTCTCCAAAGCCCACAAGTCTTATCTATCTGGATGATTTGTAAATAATTTCAAATGACAGTTTTAAAATTACCTAGATATGTCCTTCAACTATTTTGTTGAAAATTTGTGTTTTTGTATTCCTATATCATAAAGTATTTTCAAGGTCATCACTGTCTTTTACACTTGATGGCTCTCTCCTCTGGAAATGACCAAACTAGTCCTCAAAACTATCTTAATATCTGTGCTAGTAAGAGTACTGTCATTGCAGAAACAGTAACAAACTCCTACACTGACTGTTTAAATTTACTATGTGGAATTCATCTACAGAATAATAGTCTGACTTCCTTCCCAGAGGGAACACTCGTCAGGTCACTGTGCTGTATAGGTAAAGAGTGGCTGCAGCTTTTCCACCGTCTCCAGGGAGAACCATGTTAAAGATTGCCAGTAGAGACAGGGGTGGTGTGAAGATTGACCCCCCCTGCTCTAGAAAACTAACTTGCTCAAGAGAACATCAATAGCCTGATGATCCCCTAAGGAACACAGGCTAATCCATTAGACTGACTCACTTCAGGTCAATCCTATTAATCATCATTATTTCTGTGAAGAATCAAAAGCAAGAGACAGCCCATCTCAACAAATGGAGAAAGGTTTAAATGATAAAATCCAAGAAAGAAAGGTAACAACAATTACTGACTTAAATACCATATTAGAACTCCAAACATCAGCCCTAGTTCCACAAGGTATTTATTCCCTCTGTGTGAGAAAGGCTCCTTTGAAACTAAGAATCTGTACAGACCTGAGGAAACGAAAACAATTATCATTGAAGATAACATCTATTAATGTCAAATAGGAGAAGAAACAGAACCTTTGCTTCCATATTCTGCAGGGAAAGGATCTGCATATATATATACATGCATATATTAAAATAGATTGAGATAGATCAACACGTATAAATAGCTCAATGCAACATCTGTAGCAGTCCTTTGGAGTATATTAAAGTTCTTTCTGTTTATCAGGTTGGTAAATCATATCAACTCCTAGTTATTTAAATTGCCAGTTGCCAGGCAACCACATCTTTGTCAACTGTCACTCACTTTTAAGTTCTTCTACAACACTCCTTTAAGGAAAAAGAAGTGAAAAAAATCTTGAGACACTTATTTTGGGCATCAGAAACGCACTTAATTTTATCCCTGAGCTCAGAGAGTTTATAACGACACAGGGAATCAAGTCCTATGTGGAGGTGGAGGGCATGCCGTGGCCCAAGTTGTGGTATAGATGCAGAGAAGTTGAAGGATGTTGCTAGACTAAATTTCCTTCCACAGCAGAAACACATTTGGGACTGACCGTCTGAAAGGACATGTGCACTCTGGGTCAGCCAGCCGATTCTCAACCACACTGCTGTCTAATTCCTGTTTTACAATTCCCTCTCATCGGAAGAGTCGCAATCGCAGTAGTCGATAACTCCTCACTTCTTACTGTGCCTTTGTTCCTGGACGGTGAGGGACTAAGCAATTCATTACTTCCTGGGAGAATCTCTAGCATGATGTTTAATGTCTATGGCTATAAATCAGTAGCCATCATTTCACCCAGTCCCAGTAGCATACCCCTTCCGCTCATGGGGCTGTGGATATGGCTCCATGGATAAAAGCAATTGCTGTGGAAGCACAAAGGCTTGAGTTCAAATCCCCAGAGCCTGTGCGAAAATTGACTATGTAAGATGAGACTCTGTAATTCAGCAGTCCTACAGGAAGTTGGGAGGCAGACAGAAGGCCCTGGAATCTCATGGACCAGCTAGTCCACCATGCTCCAAGAAACAACAAAGAGCCACTGCGTTATCAAGGTGGAAGGCAGGGCCAACATCTGAGGTCGTTTACTTGTCTTTACACCTGTATTTGTATGCAGGAAAATGCACACACACACCACACACATTACACACACACACACACACACACCACACATCATGCACACATACACACACAACACACACAAACACAACACACACAAACACCACACATCACACACAACACACATCACAAACACACATCACACACACACACACCACATATCACACACACACCACACACCACACACATACACAACACACAACACACATCACACACACACACACACACACACACACACACACACACCACAACTTCAGTTCAAGATAAGGCAGACGTCTGCAGTAGAGACAGCAGAATCCAGTGTGTACAGCATTCCCTGTCAATACTGATGTATTGTCTTTGAGATCTGCCACTGTCTCTCTGGACATCAGTTTCAGACCAGATTAGATCATCTTCAAAGCTCTTTCTAGGAGCAATATTCCATAAACCCATAAATCTCTACAAAAGAGAGAGTTCTTAGCTAAAGTCTATAAAAAAAAAGCAAGATAACCCAATTAGTCGGGCATTTTTAGATTACCTCTCAAAAGATAAAAAAGTTTTTAGATAGAAATTATAAAACTATAATTTGCTCTGCTATACAAACATTTGATAAACAAAAATAAAATTTCATGACTTCAAATTAAAATTGGCAGACTTTGTCAACTTTGAAATTAAAATCTGTATGCCAAAATATCAACCCTTTAAAATTACAAAAAAATCAATCAAGTTGGAAGAAACCACCACAACACACACACACACACACACACACACACACACACACACACACACATACAAACAAACAAAAAAAAAAAACCAGAAAGAATGTATAACCAAATTGCTTAAAGAATATCTCACTGGGCGGTGGTGGTGCACGCCTTTAATCCCAGCACTCAAGAGGCAGGGGCAGGTGGATCTCTGTGAGTTCGAGGCCAGCCTGAGCTACAGAGTGAGTTCCAGGAAAGGCACCAAAGCTGCACAGAGAAACCCTGTCTCGGAAAAAAAAAAAAAAAGAATATCTCTAAATGAATAATAAAATGGAAGAAAACAAGAGCAAGTTGCAAATAGTAAAGGAAAGAAATAAATCATGAGCAAAAAGGAAACTTCTCCCCCAGTAATCATATGAAAAGCTGTTCAATGAGTGACCACGCCACTCCTGTCAAATTGGGTGATGTTTTAAAATCTTCCAATCCCTTTGCTGGCAGGATGTGGAACCAGTGAATTTCACATGCACTTCAGGGTGTTCATGTACCATTCAGAATAGCTGCGTGAATGATCCAGCTGACGTATAATGGTCTACATCCTATGGTAGGCAGGGTCATCTAGCTGATGTATGATGGTCTATATCCCAAGGTAGGCTGGGGAAGAAGGCCTTGTCCAGATGTTCTGACTTGATTCCTAGGGTCTGTGCATATGTTACCTACATGGCAAAGAAAAGTTAAAGTTGCAGATGGAATTAAAGTTGCCAGTAAAATGATTTCCAGATTAGGCTGGCCATTCTGAATTATTCAAGTTGAGAGTTTATTTGTTGACTTTTTTGAGATATGGTCTTACTCTGGTAGCTCTAGCTGGCCTAGCTTCCAACTGGTAGCCCAGGCTGCCTTCAAACTCACAGTAGTGCTCCTGGCTCAGCCTCCTGAGTATGGGGATTATAATCATGAATCACCACACATGACATGATTTTTTTGTCAATTTTTATTATTTACTTTGCTGTGTGTGCATATGTGTACCACAGCACATGTGGAGGCCAGAGGATAATTCTCAAGAGTCAATTCTCTCCTGCCACCTGTGGGACCCAAGGCTGTCAGGCCTGCGGACAAGCACTGCTACCCACCGGGCACCTTCTCGGCCCAAGGATCTTGAGAGTATAAAAGGAAAGCAGAGGTGAGTCAGGCAGGCCTGCAACTGTGCAGCAGTCAGACATGCATCACAACAGCTTCACGATACTGGAGTGAGGCCAGAGTCCAGGGAAGAGGGCACACACTCCAACTGGGTAAGCTGAGGAAATGGATTCTCTCCTGGTGGTTCAGGAAAAATGGAAGGCCTGCCAGAACCACCACTTTAATTTTAACTCAATAAACTTCTCTCAGCATCTACAGGACACTAGCAAATGCCCAGCAAATCTGCTCCTAGGGAAACTCTCGTGTGTCCTCTTGGGGAAGTCATAATACTCACAGTAAGACTACTAGAACCAGCAAGTTTGGAAACAACCTATATGCCTATGAAAAGCAGAATGAATATATAAAAACAAAGGAACTGCAACAATTGAATTCTATATAACAATCAATAGAACAGGCCTACAGCTATATACTTCAACTCCATTGTACTGACAATAAATTAAAGAATGAATCACATGTCATATAAAAGCATGCAGAATGATGTGCACGTTTGTAAAATTCAGAATGATGTGCATGTTTGTAAATAGTTTATAATTGCAATTGAAAGGAATGAGTGAGATCTAGAGAGATGGATCAATGGTTTTAACTATGCAGTGTTCTTCCAGAAAGCCTGAGTTTAACTCTCAGGACCATGTCAGGCTTATAACTCCAACTCCACAGGAACCCAAGACCTCTAGGCACCACAGGTACCTTCACTCACATAACCCCAAACACACATACATAATTAAAAATATTAACAATAAATCTTCAATTTAAAAAAAAATTAGTGAATAAGAATGATAAACATCAAGTTCAGAATAGTAGCTAACTCCAGAGTGAATAGATTATGTATAGAATGCTTCAAATATATATTTTATTACATTTATTTGTTTGTGAGTGTGTGTGTATGTGTATGCGTGTGTTTATACACATGTGTGTGAACACTCATGCCACAGTGTGTGGCAGTCAGAGGACAACTTTTGGAAGTCTGTTCTCTCCTTCCATCACATGGGTTCCAGGGACCGACTCAGGTTGTCTGGCTTGGTGGGCAGTGCTTTACAGCCTTTACAATGCTTCCCATCTCACTGGACTCAAGAACCCTAAATGGTTTCTTCCTAAGGGGAAAAGAGAGTTTTAAGGTAATGGAATAAGAGAAGTTGGTGAATGGGTTAGTATTTACTAAATTTAGTATTCACAATTTCTGTATCACTAAAATTTCTTATAATAAAAAAATAAACAACATATGTTAAATGGGTATACTTTCCATGTGTCCACTGGCAAACAGGGAAAATGATTGCTCCCAAGTTCATAAAAATGATCTCACCCAAGAAAGTGTCCCCATTAACATGCCAATTAGAAAACAAAAATGCCCAAAGCAAAAAAAAAAAAAAACATAAATATCAAATTTTATAACTTTCCAAATCACAGTGAAGCAAGAAATCTTTATTTTTCCTTTTATATTAAGCAATTACATCTTAAGTCTAAAGAGTCGGAAAGTAATATACACTGAGAAGGACTTTTTCTGCCGTTCTCCAAAGAAGCCCAGCCAGGCATGGAGAGTTCTGCTTGGAACTGACCATTGTACAGATATTATCACCTTTTAGCAAAAAAAGTAAGACAGCCTATTTAGAAATACCAGTGTTTAAATAAGTTAACTAGACAGAGTAACAGTCTACAGAGCCTTGCCAATCCCCACTAGGAAGGATAATAAAACTACTAACTAAGCCAGGCGGTGGTGGCGCACGCCTTTAATCCCAGCACTCGGGAGGCAGAGCCAGGCGGATCTCTGTGAGTTCGAGGCCAGCCTGGGCTACCAAGTGAGCTCCAGGAAAGGCGCAAAGCTACGCAGAGAAATCCTGTCTCGAAAAAACCAAAAAAAAAAACAAAAAAAAAAACAAAAAACAAAAAAAAACTACTAACTAAAAGACGCAGAGAAGAAAAATATCAATCTACTTTTTGTGGTTTAGTATTCTTCCCTTATCTCTATCAAAAACTTGAGGTTTCCTATTTTTTGTTGTCTGTGAAAGGCCCCAGAGCGTTTTGGAAATATTAGGATGTGACTGCTTTGTTTCTTGGCGAGATGATAAAAGTGCAGGGGCTTTCCATGGTGACTGCTCTCCCCCTGGACTGGAAGACGATCAGTCTCCAAGAACCACTAAGAGGATAAAAGACTAGAAAAAACAAAACCAAGCACAAGAGGAATCTCAGAACAGTGTGTAACTTGAACAAGCACTTTGTTATGATCTATTCTTATTCAAATGAAGCTTCATCACTGCACCCAAACCAAGGGCCCCTTTTCCGTTAGGCTGGCGGCAAAAGGGAATTAATTGTTTAGTTCAGGTGGCATACAACTTAACACCTGAGCCCCCAAAGGGCTGATCACAACACAAAAGGTGGGAATGAGAGCAGCCTCGAGAAAAGCAGGCTCCTTTGTCGTTTTTCTGACCAAGTCAAGCAAATATAATATGCCAGATAAATTAACATCTCGGTCAATGACTATGAATATTAAATATTAAGACATCATATTATGTCCGAAAGAAAATTACTATTTCAATTAATTTATGTACTATGGTATGAATGGACCAAGTGCTTAAGACTATCCCAGCCAGACACTCAGACTCACAGGTTATCGTTTTAATGAATGCCTTGTATTTGTGTAGAGCCTCACTATACCCAACACTACAGCCGGTGTCCTCCCAGGGACCCTTTGCTCCTTCTCTCTTCTTTCTGCTCCTTTTTCTTCAGCCAACTGGTATAAGACACTCCAAGGCAAGGTCACAGTATTACCTGTTTGTTAAATGTCCCTTCTCCAGAAAAACGCCATTCTCTCCAGCCACCTCTGCTAAGAACGTTTCTTGCTCTGGGTGGATCGTCTCCCGTATAGGGGCTACCTCCAGTCTTTCTCTGTTAAAATACTTCTCTTTACAACATCTATTCACTTAGTTACTTCAGTCAGTCTTTGGGGAGAATGATAAGACTCCTCATTATGTCTGACAGTAATTTATTTGAATTCTAACATTTTTCTTTCCAAGTTTAATTAAATATCTTCTGCTTATTTAAAATAAGGCTTTAGCCCTAAGACCTTTCATCCCATAATATGCACGTCCTTCACTACTGCTCCATGGTAACAGATGATTGGCATGTATCTTATCAATACAATGGTATTTTTGACATTGCACAACCTTAACAATACAGTCAAGTTAAAAACATAGGACTTCACACAATCTTTTCACATCACCTGCATTTATTAGTTCAAATTATTTATCTTCACATCTAATCTAATTCATTGTCATTACCTCTTTGTACCTACCACCACAAGACTTATATTATGAAAGCAATGACATTTATCTATCTACCTCATATGAACCAGAAACAAATGGCAAAGATAGATAGCCTGGTTTTAATACCACTGCCTGTTTAGATGAAATCCAGCAAAAGTAGTGCTTCTTCTGATGTCCACCTGACATAATTGTTCAGGATTATTTACTGACTTAAATTCTACACTGTCTACATATTGACCACAGACTGTAGAAACTTCACATAGATCAAACTAGTGTACACAGAGAATTCCCAGGGGTGCTGATGATAAGATGAATTCTGGAGGGAAACACACAAAGATTCTATTTGGAAAATATATTTGTAATAAGCATGAAGCCCTGCAAAGAACTTCTGTTTCATTTCTTAGTCCTTTGGAGACTTGAGACTTCAAACAAGTTAGGAGAAGAGTAGAGAATAGGAAACACAAATACTGCTGAAATAAGGGGGGAAATGATGAGGCTGGGTGGTGGTGGTGGCGGCGGCGGCGGCGGCGGCGGCGGCGGCGGCGGCGGCGCACGCCTTTACTCCCAGTACTCGGGAGGCAGAGGCAGACAGATCTCTGTGAGTTTGAGGCCAGCCTGGTCTACAGAGCAAAATCCAGGACAGGCACCAAAACTACACAGAGAAAACCTGTCTCAAAAAAAAAAAAAAAAAAAAAACTTCTTGTCATATGACTGAGGAGAATATGAAAAGGGTAAACTAGATGTGAGGCTGGGGAGTTACCAGGGTTATTGGAGATCTGAAACAATATGGTATCATTGGGTTAACATATAAAAAAACAAGAATAAGCTGATCTCAGGTGATACATATAATGGGAGAGGGCTCCACTACAGTAATGAAGTGTGGTGGTATTCTAATTGTACTGAAAAATGATTTTGATTGTATGTTAATAAAATAAGTTGCCCAGGGGTCAGAGCTCTTAGAGCCATAGACAGAGTGTGGCGGTGGTGGTACACGCCTTTAATCCCATAGATCTCTGTGTGTTCAGGGATACAGCCAGCATTGGAGACATATGCCTTTAAGACCTAGGGGGCTGTACATTCAGACAGTGACGAGGCAGTCACGTGTTTGGGTTTACAACCAATGAGAAGGCAGAATGACTGGAAAATTGAGTTACACACAGGAAATAGCTCTTTTTCGAGAAGCTGGGACACAGCAGGAGGAAGGGTGAGATTTTAGCTCTGAGCTCTGACCTCTTGGCTTTCTCTTTTACATTGTTTCTGTGTTTCTTATTTAATGAGACGGTTGGTTACATCTACAGTGAAGCTTGAACAGGACACCACTGCATGGTTCCAAATAAAAGGGGAATTGTGTGTGTGTGGGGGGGGGGGAATCCCAAAAACAGAGCTAGGGCTAGACCAGAGGAAATGAACCAGATGTACAAAGAGGTAGTACCATCGTACCAGAGGAGGAGGCCCAGGACGCCCCCCAGGCTTCTGACATGTGAACACAAAGTGTCTTTAAGGACAGAAGGAAGAGTGAGGAATGGGAACAGCAAACGGAACAGATCTTCCCTTCCCACGAGCTCAGGGAGGAAAAACATCCAGTTTCACTGTTCTAAGAGCTAATACCACATCTCATCTTCTTTTAGCTTCCAGTTTCCTAAAAGAAACATGTACTACTAATAATCAGAAAGTTTCCTTATTCCCCCTTTTCAAAAACATGGGTTTTACTATACTGTTGCCACTGGAATGCCCCAGAGTTGGGAAAATCAAAACCATGTGTGGCAATATTGGACTTAGGGGAATTGGAGATTTCATATTTTTACATAAGGAAAGCCAGCAGTATGGCCTACATAGTGAGTTCCAGGACAACAAAAGGCTGCCCCCCCAAAAAAAATGATGGAGCCCCACAAACGACACTTAATATCATCCTCTAAGCTCCCTCAGCACTCTTACACACATACACATGCACCTCACAAAGCCAGCAGAAAGGGCAGTAACACCACCAAGTGATCCATTTCGCCCTGGTAGTTTTCTACAAATAAAGCTGTCTGTCACTGGCACAGAACGTTTTGTGTAGCCTTTATTCTAATGTTAACTCATATCCAACCATATACCATACCATATCAATAGGTAAAGTAAATGGTACACTTACTTCCTACTAATCTTCACTCGATTACAGTGACAAATTATCTTATTTATACATTCGCAATATTGGCAGTGTAATTTATTAAATAGATTCTGCCACCATTTTTCTAACAAACAGACCTTCTCATAAACCCTGCATCCTCACAAGCAGACTGACCTCAAGCAACATAGAATTTTCTCCAAAATGTCTGAACTCAATCAAGTGCATGGGAAGGGGTTCACAGCTAGCACAGCTCATTTCCTTATTAGAAAATGATTCCTGGTATTTACTACTTGCTCATTAACAACAGCAATAAGTGTCCTAGAAGGGACCAAGCCATACTGGTCCTTCCCACTCAAAGCAGGGGACAGCTGAGGAAGTAACAGCGTCCATGCAGTAATGTGGATCTTATCCAAATAATGACACAAGGGCACTCCATGACTCCAGTAGTTAATCTCCAAACACCCATTTTAACAGACAGCAGAACCTCAGGGAGGAATATGAATTGCTGATGTGGATGTGAAAGGGTGAGAAGCCCCTCAGAATTGCTCATAGTTGACATTATCTTTTATGGGTACAGTTTAATTGGGCCAAATTAAGACACTTCCATACATTTGCTTTTGACGATGTGTGAATATGAGTGCATGTGTGTGGGTGTGTATGCCATGGTGTGCACATAGAAGCCACAGGACAACTTACTGGAGACAGTTCTCTTCTCCCACCATGTGGGTTTCTGGGATCAAACTCAAGTCATCCGGCTTGGTGACAATTGTCTTTATCTGCTGAGCCACCGTAATGAGCCCCCTAACTAAGACACATCTAACATCTGTATCTCTCAATTATGTTTACAGAGGTATGGAAACTGGGAGATACTTAAAAGATGAGCTCCATCTTATCCAAGAAACCTATGAATAGCATGGGCTGAGAGGTTGGGGTCCAGCAGGAATGCATGCATGCTTGCTTTACAGGGTTACCTAGGGCCAATCATCCAAGTTCCAGTAGGAAGTGTTGACTCAATTAGGATTTAGGGAGATGTCCCAACACTATAAGGGATGAGAATCAATTCCATAAAGGATCAGAGATCTGTGTGCTGAAACTATGATTCCAGGAACTGATGTGTGTGCTAGGTGTCATGCAATGCTTCACAAATGTGCTGGACTCCACACAATACATGATGTGTATGCGACTCCATTCAATACTTGACACGAGTGCTAGACTCCAGGCAATTACTAATGCATGTGCTAGACTCCGGGAAATACTTAATGCGTATGCTACAACCCCGTGTGTTAGTTCAAATGTGTGCTAGACTCCACATAATACTTGATGCACATGCTAGACTGCATGTGAGTTGGGGTGTGATCAACTCTGTGCATTGTTTGATGGGTGTGCTAGACTCCCTCACAATATTGCCCCTTGTGTTCCGAAACACTTTGTACTAAGAAATGGAGGTGCATTGCAGATGACCCAGTAAATAACATCCTGGAGCAGAATGAAGACCGTGGTCCTTCCAGTTAGTTAAGAACAGGAGGACACGTCCCACTAGAAAGGGCGTACAGACACAGAAAGAAGGAACAAACAAGCCCCACCCCTCCCCCATGCTGTCGCCACTGAGAGCTCTGTAGTCAGTCTATCACAACACCCAAATGGGCTCTGAACGCATCAGCCGTTTACAAACTCAAATGATGAACTAGACTGTTTCCTCAGCTACACAATATTCTGGCATCATGAAAATTTGCCCTATTTATTCAGAGATGCTCTGTCTCCCCTGGACGAGTATTCCTTTCTGAACACCTAAGTTTTGAAGTGTTTGCTTTGCAGAATTTCTTGCCCAAGCAGCAGCTTAGAAAGCAGAGCTCTCCTGCAGGCTCTGAGGGGCTTCTAAACTCCATGCACCTGGGATCAAAGGCAGGATTTTCAGATAATTTTAAACCTTTTCTAAGATGTTCTCAAAATGTTTAAGTTTTTTAAATTTATCACCAGACATAGAGGGAAAACCTTTTCAAATAGATAATTTTTTTTTGCCATCCTGAAGGTGCTTTTTTAGAAACCATAATCACCTCACTCAGATGTACTGAGACTAGCAAGGGAACAATACAGTTTCCTTTTGAAAGGACTCTGCAAATACTCATTACTGAACAACAGAAGCTGTACTGCAGCAGGGTCCTCAGCTCCATTTTAAATGCTCGGAGCCTCGTGCGGCTTCCTAGCTAATCAGGGCACACACTCCTCACTGACTGAACGGGCTTGTTTTCATAGTGGCTGGCCTCCTCGTCCAAACAAAAATGTTGTCCATTGAGAATTTAGCTTTATGAAGTGACAGGAAGTCAAACTCCACTGTAGCTGCTCCATTAAAAAAATAACAGCTTGAGTTCCCATTCAAAATGTGAATGACGTCTACATCAAATGTTGTGTCAGCAGACCTTTGCTTGTAGGTAGATGTTCTACTACTAAAGAATCATACAGAATAAGCAGGGTGTGTATGTCCTCAAGCATGTGTGTGTGTGTGTGTGTGTGTGTGTGTGTGTGTGTATGTGTGTGTGGTGTGCTGTGTTCTTGAACATATGTGTGCATGTGTGCATTCACATAGATGTATGTATATGTCTAATCTTCTTTGGCGGCAGAAGCATGTAAAATACTTTGTACTTGTCATTACATACCAAGAAATAGCTCACAAAACTGTTGTCGTTGTTTAAAGAATTTGATTATTGGCATGGCTAAATAAAGCTCTTCAATCATTAATTATCTAGACAAAATTACTAACAATTTCTCCTAAATAATATAAAATGTTGCAATTTCCTAATTCTGATTACTTGAGTTGGAACAATGGAATAAGAGATGCAATGACATCCAGATTTAGTCCAGGAGCAGTGGAAATTTTATCTTCGGAAGAAACTGGTATATATTTCATAAATTTTAGACTCAGGGAGAAAATATTATACAATAATGTATATGGTGTTAATTGTATAATTCTTTAAAAATACAAGAAAATACACAATGTTTGGTCTCTTTAGGCAATTCTAGTTTTTGCTTAAAGGATGAAGGCCATGTCCCTGTTACTGAGAATCTCTGAGCAGAGGACTGCTTTCCCATCAAAGAGTCTCTCTTCCAGGTAAAAGCTCTGGATGCTTACAGACTTCATTTCAGTAAGGCTGGCTTTCATCTAGGCAATGAGTAGCCTGGCTTTGGGGAAAGGACCTTGCATTCTGCCACTATCTTTCTCCGAAGGCTGGGCTGGCTGAGGCCTCAGGTTTCCACCCAGGGCTGTGCTGTTTTCCAGTGGGGACTGTAGTCAATTACCATACACGTGCCTCCTTAAGACAACCAGGCCTATGCTTTTACAGATCTGGGGGGCAGGCGCCTAACAGCAGTCACACTAGGCTACTCCCCATGTGTCCGTAAGGCCCCACTGCTTCTGGAGCCTCAGGAACAGCCCTCTGTTGTGTGACTTTTCCTGGGGGACTTGAAGGAATATCCATTCACCACAGATGACCCCAGCTTGTTGGGGTTCCTTACAGGAATGCCGGCGACTCAAAGGCAGCTACATCCCTGACAGGCCCCACCAGGCACGGGAACTCGTGAGCGCTGCATCCCCGACAGCTTCGCTTTGGCACTCTTCTGTCTCCGGTACACTCTGGTACCTACCCCAGGACCATGCGTAATGGGGCAGTTATGTGACTAGAATCTCCTCTGAGGGTCTGGAGATCCACACCATCTCCTACAAGAGTCATCACAGCTATGCTGAGTCAAGATGGCAATGGTCGTGTTGTGCCTGGAAGACAGAGCTCCACTGTTACACCAGGTTTTGATCCCATGGTCAGACTTCCCTCTCCTCTTCTGTATCTGTCAAATACCTTCCCACCTCCTTTGTTATATACATGGCTGTGTTTAGGGCACATTTGCATAATACGGAACAGTCTCCTAAGTTTGAGTCCCTTAATCACATCCACAAAATCCCTTTTGGTCCTAAAAGATGGCATTCACACTTTCAAAGACTGGTGTGTGGGTTCACGTGGAGTTCCACTGCTGAACCCACTGTATGTGTCTCACACAACTTAACACACAAGAAAACACTAAAACCTGCCGATTTATTTCTGCCCATATCACACATAGTGAAGCAGTGTGTGTGTGTGTGTGTGTGTGTGTGTGTGTGTGTGTGTGTGTGTGTGTTAAATAAAGCAGCATACATCCCAGTGACAGTTTAGAGCGAGGGATAAAATCAAATATAACAAATCAAGATTATAATGAAAGTGGCAAGAATATCTGGTGAAATGAAATATTTAATATTTCTAATCTTCATTCCCTAAAATATGTCTTTTAAAACAATGTAACCCACTTTGTAGCCACATCTAGAAGTTTACTAGAACATCTAGGGAACAGACATTCTCCTGACATGTATTGGCTGGGATCTCCTGTTTCTCATAATAGAAATCACAATCTTAGGAAGTCATCAGTAGGTGATAAAGACAATCAAGGGCTATGTATTAAGAAAAACCAGATATACATCCCTGCCCTGTCCCTGGGTGAAGGGCTTCATGTAAGTATTTCTTTTTTCTTCCTCCTTAAACTTTTTCAAAACTATTCTTATTTTTAATTACGTGTACTTGTGTGGGTGCAGCCACCTGGGTACAGCTGCTCCAAGACTCCAGAGGCTTCAGATTTCCCTGGAGTTACAGGCAATTGTAAGCTGTCTAATGTGGGAACTGGTTAGTTTCTGTCAACTTGACACAAACCTAGAACAACATCGGGAAAAGTATTCTCAATTGAGGAACTGCCTCCATCAGAATGCCCTGTGATCGTGTCTTTTGGGTATTTTCTTGATTGTTTATTGTTACAGGAGGGCCCATCACACCCACATAGGCAGAATCAGGCAAGTAGCCTGAGCCGTATAAGAAAAGTAGCTGAATGTGAACCTGGAAGCAAGCCAGTAAGTAGCGTTCCTCAACAGTCTCTACTCCAGTCTCCTCCTTTGACTTCCTGCTCCGACTCCCTCAGTGATGGTGTGTGACCTGGGAGTTGTAAAATAAACTCTTTCCTCTCCAAGTTGCTTTGATCATGGTGTTTATCACAGCAACAGAAAACAGACTAGAATAATGTAGGTGCTAGGAACTGGATTCGGGAAATATGCACTCTTAACTACTGGGTCAGCTCTCCCCCTCAATCTCTTACTGTGTAATATGAAAAACTTTCCTGAGCATTTCCCTGCCTAGCAAGATTCACAAAGAAATACCCTTGATTCTTTAATCCATTGGCTGTTGCTAGTTCACAGTAATACTCCCTTGCCTGCTACAAGTTCCTGGAGATGCTGCAGCCTGCCACACTCTGTTTGCTTGGCTCTCTCTAACATTGTACCTATGTGTGCCAAGAACCCAAATTTGTGCATGCATATATGCACATGAATATGCGCTCTCACACACAAACACACACAACATATACACACTTACCCCTGAAAGCTCAGCATCATCATTCTGTGGCTCCCTTTCTCTCCCCATCATCTCCATCTATCAGAGAAACTAAGGGACTCTATCCTTTTCTACACTTCCTTTTAAACGCCTACCTCACCCTGAAGTCTTAACATCAATAAGAATGGAGCTTTTACTGGAATCAGACAGGCTAGTGAAGAACTAGTTCACGGTACCCCAGAATCCTCATCAAAAAAGTTTTCAGGGCAAAAAAATTTTTTCCCAAAACAGGATTTTTTATTTTTGTCAATTTTTTAAGACCTCTTCTACCTTGTTATAATTTAAATTCTATTGGTGGTAACATTATTTAAAGAAAAAATATACATGAAATAACAGTACCGAATCTGACACACATTTCAAACTCAATATATTATTTCTATCATTGATGTTATTTCTACTACTATTAAGCTCTGGGAGTGAAATTAGATCCGTTAATATATATAAAAACATCCAGTCAACATTCTTACTCTAAGAAGACTGTTGAAGTCAGAGCCACAGTTTGATTCAATACTGTATTCTAAGGGGCTGTCAGGCACAGAAACAAACGCCAATGAATTCCACTCTGAAAACAGTTTTGCATAGTTTTATTTTTAGATTCTCAAAACTGGCCTGATTCTCCTTTCCCTGGATGAAAAGAATTCCCTCTGAAATTTCTAATGTAGCAAACAAAGTTAGAAGAATATTTCTGGTCTCAGTCAACAATCCCTTAGATGTGGGTGGTAAGAGGCATGGTGAGGGTGAGAGTCAGCAGTGCTGATGTGACTTAGACTCACGCCAGGGGCTTAAGGAGGAGATACTGTTTGCTATGCTGATAACTCACACGTGATCCTTTTGCCTCTGTGAAGTCCTTGTAGCTAATTTTTACCTCTAAAAAAATTCATACGCACTTTCTACTGCTTCAAATTGAGTGGCACATGAGAATCCTATGCTGTCTTCAACCCACGAATTTTGGTAATGACAGGCATAAGTGCAGCTAAGGTGGAAGTTAGGCCCTGGCTATATTGGTCTTGATGGATCAGCGCTACAGAGAGGTTTTTAATGGTCACCCAATGGCTCATTTATTCCCTATAAATAATTTAATAATGCTTCTTAATTAAAATATACCATGACATTAATGAAAAGTAATTTGCTATCCAGCTGAATCACATAGAGAGTAGGCAATACTCAGCCACAGAGAATGGACTGAAATGTCAAGTTCCTCGCAAAGAGACCTGGACATTGGCACAGACCCACACCATGGGCACAAAGAAGAGTATAGTGTCAGGAGCCAGCACATCACACCCCAGGAAACTTCCAGCATGCTTATAATGATCCAGTTCCATCATATGATGCTGGAGGTGAACCCCAACATCAAAGCTAAGTTTCCCTCTGCTGGACTGCACGAGAAGCCACACTCGAGCATTAAAGGAATGAATGGATGCATGGAGATGCGCGTATGTGCACAGGCAGATGTAGATGCAGCTATCTCTTAAAGAATAACTTCAAGCAAGCAAACAAGAGAGTAAAATGTGATGTCACGGAAATGCAGCGTGCTTCCCATGGCAACTTCCAACAGTCAAGCGGCTCTTCCCAGCATCAGTGACATGAAAGCATGTACAGAAACATGTTGCCTTCCTTTTTTTCTATAAAAAATCATTTTTCCATTTTATGTTTTTTTGGTTATCTGTCTCAAGTGCCATTTTAAACCCAAAATAACCAACAAAACTGTATCATTCAAGCCATTTAAAAGGGTGCTCACATGAACAATGCTAAAATAAAATATTCATATCTACTGAGTGATGTGTCCATCCTAAAAGAAAAAATAAGACAGGGGATAATAACAAAAAGCTAGAGCTCATACACTTCTAAATATAAGTTGATTCCAAATCTCCCCGACTAAGCCCCCAAGTGTCCCTATGACAAGAAGTCATGCTGTTTCTCATCTCAGAGCTGTATGACAATTCTCAGATGTCATCCAGAACAACACTAGTGCTTAACTAAAAGCTTGGGATTATTTTCTTATGAGGCTGATGGAAGGGATGTACTGCTCTAATTTATTATGGAGTCTAGATATTTTCAAAGATTATAATAGTTTCTGTGACTAATCCTGTTTTCACTGGCATGCCTGGCACAAACCTGAGATATAAGCTATGTTTTACACCACAATTCGTATCTCTGTTTTGTGTTAATTTCCAATGCAATGTGTGTCAGAAGCTAAAGATGGTGAAGTAAGGATGAGAAAGACAACCCAAAATGTGTTTTCATGACAGACAACCGGCATAACTGTTTCTACAGAGAACAGTTTCATCTATATGAGAGTCAGAAGGACCCACAAGTAATCCAGTTGATTTAATTCTGAGTTATCTTTAAAGAGTGTTAACATTAGAGTGCTATGCAAAACAGGCCAAAGAGAAAAACAAGGTCTCTTACTCAGAGGGAAAGTGGAGTGCACTGGGATTCTAAAATAAAGAAACTACCCCAGTTGAGAAGGATGTTCCTCACCATCACTCTCCCGTGATCCTCCCAGGAAAAGACCAATGTAGGACAGACATTTCATTCCACAGATAACAAAACCAAGGCCAGACAAGTCCAAAGAAATTAGTCAATGTCACTTATGTTTCCAAGTGAGTCTTTGAATGTTTCTTGAAAGGACATGTTGTATGTTTTGAAAATGATTCATTTCTCCTACTTAATTCAGAGAACAATTCTTTTTTGATCACCATAAGGAACAGGCTAAGAACTTCAATCACAATTTTTTAATATATTCAGAAATGACAAAATATTTTCCCTATTGTTCCTTCATATTGCTACAATTTTAGGAGCATTTCTAAACACCTGAATGTAGTTCTTTTTACTTCTACACTTAGCAATTTGGAGACCATTGTGGATTTGGAAGCTACTAATTGTTTAAAGAAAAAGAAAGAATGTCAATGGGACACGTTGGCACACTGAAGGTAAGAAAAAGTACTTAATTGCTATGACTTGAGAGCAAAGAAAGAGAAGCAAATGAGCATGCAATACAGTTTTACAAAGAGGCGTGTGAAGGTGTGAGGAAGGGAACGCATTCAACTCTGGGTCCCCCAAGTCTGTAATTACTACCTGGCCCAAAGAACAAGTGGTGAGTCTCCATAACCTATCTGTTGCCTTTAGTTAAAACAGCTCGTATACATTTGATGCCAGACACTTCCTTACCCAAAATAAAATGGAGAAAGGAGTTTCTTAAAATTGTGACTCAAATCATCAACCATTACAGCTATAGTTTCTAAATGTTTCAGTGGTCAGTTTGCAAAGACCAAGGGTGAGTAATCAAAGGCAGCCCCCCTAAGTAGAGGGCAAGTGTCAGAAGTCCTTTGCAGGAGAAATTTCTCACTGCCTCATACAGGCAGAGCTTGTTCTCTTTCCCCTCCCTGGATTGTTACCTCAGTTTAGTTCCTTCTTTGATTAGGAGAGGGAGGTAGTGACGCTGGCCAAGGCTTTGACCCAGAACAGACATAGAGTTTACTTCAGGTTTGACCCAACAGCACATGTGGAATTCCTACACAAATGGTCTCCTAAATCTAATTTTTGGCAGATTCTGGCTGTTAGCCAGCAACCAAGAAACTCTAACAGCTATCAATGAATCCACCAACACTTCAGAGTTCAGGTATTGAACATATAATTATTGTTGCTTCATTTTTAAAATGGTTCCACCTTCAAAAAATAGCTTTGGATTGGTTACTTGTCTTTTATACCTACCATCTCAAACTTCTAAACACATCTTGTCTGCATCAGTTTTTCAATACTACAAAAAGTATCTAAGATAAATCTACTTAAAGGAGAATGCTTACTGGCTCACTTTCAGAGGTTTTGTCCTGTGGTCTCTTAGCCCAGTCACTCTGAGCCAGTGGCAAACACATCATCAAGGCAGTCTTTTCACTGTATGTGGCCAAGCCGCAGATGCAGACATGGAAAGTGGGTAGGAACATATTATTCTCTTCTAGAGCACATCACCAGTAACAACTTCCTTCCTCTTGGCACACCTCTTAAGGCTCTACTATATCCACATAGTGCCACAAAATCCAACCAACAAACACTCTCCCGGTTGTCTCTTGTTTACTTGGGCATTGAAGTTTCCTAGAAAATGTCTACTCTAGATTACAAAAGCTCACTGGCCATTCCTCATAAAGGTAAAAGCAATCAGATTTCAATACCAGGCAAGAGAAAATGAAATTATGATCAGTAAAGATTTCCAAACACATAAATATCAAGAGAGAAAACTTTTATCACTGAGAGTTTTTACCTCTTTGTTGAGCAATTTGGAAACTGCTCTAAATTTAGAAGCTATGGATGGTACAGAGCAAAACAAAAGAAGTATCATCACAGGGACAAGTGAGTCGATGAAAGAGATAAGTCCCTAATTTCAATGACTGTGGAGCAAAGAACAAGAAGAAAGTGAATATATGATATGGTTCCATGTATACAAAATGGTTAGAACAGAGCTTGGTGTGGTGGTAAAGCCTGCAACCCTAGTAGTCAGGAGGTGGAAGCAAGAGAACCAGCAAGCAGGTTAAGGCCAGCCTTAGCCACATAGCAATTTGAGGCCAGCATGGGCTACTTAATACCTCAAAATACATACATACATACATACATACATACATACATACATAAATGGCAGAACAGATCATTCTAAAGAACAAAAAAGTAGAATAGCGGTTGCCAATGGGTGGAGAGAGGAGAATATTCAAATATTAAAATGTCCATAGGCTGACTGCCATTATGGTTATGGTCATAATACTCTTAAGAGTATACTAACGAAATCATGTAGTTTAAATGAGTGAATTGTATGATGTGAGAATTACAGCTCAGTAAAGCGATAAGACAAGCACATGATGGTAAATAGAACACCAAGAAAAGCAAATGCAAGGGGTTATTTAGTAAGTGTATGAGGAATCCCACCCTCACCACCCCCCAACGGCTCCCTCTCAAACCTCTTTTCATACCTCCGAGAGAACACAGCCTTTCCCACCTCAGTGAATTGGTATCCACCATGTAGTGAGGCCTGGTCTTCTTTACACCAAGTGTTTTGTTTTAGTTTGTTTTTTTCTCCAGTCAAGCCTTATCCATCCTCAATTGATTGCACAGCTTAATTCTACCTCCTCAAAGAATTTAAATACATCCAGCCTACAAAAGGCAACACAGAGAATCCTCCTCTGAGCTCCGATTTTCTCCTTCCTAACAGTTACTTCAATGTTCAATTATATATTCATCTGTGTTTGCTTCTTCAATTGCTTTCTCCTCCAGTGACTGCATTCCTTATGACAGTAAGAACTACATCTGTTTTGTGACCTCGGAAAGTTCAGAGAAAATGCATGGAAAAAGCATCCACTGGGTAAATAAGAAAATTAATAATTAACAACTAGACAACACAAGGAATGCATGGCATGACTTCAAAGTTAGAGATAATTTAATACGCAAAATGGATAAATGGGAGGTAAAACATTTTAATCAATATAACGAAGTCAAATGTCTCATCTTCTTTATTCTTAATCATCTTGTTAAAATTAGACAGAATCTTAAGTCAAATTAAAATGGTTAAATTTATGTGTACACGCTTTCAGTTACATTAGTTTAATAAAAATTCACTAAAAGGCTACTCATTAATGGGACTATTAGTGATAAAAAGATGAATAAAGCAAGTTCTTTTGGCAATGAACTTAGCCACTAGCATGCGATGAAAAGTCATGCTATTTCAATGCTAAAACTGTTTTTCTTTTAAGAAAAAAGAACAAAAGCAAATCTAGCTGGGCACGTGAAGAAGTGCTTCATGCAGTACATATGAGTTTAAAGCATTTCCAATCAAAACTTCAGTGCTCAAAAAAAATCTAGGCACTCAGTAAAGCTTGTGCAATACAGATTTTAGCTGCAAGGTCTTCTGCAATAGCCGCACAAAGAGCAAAGAAAAAGAAACGGTGGGACTCAAGTCCCTGCCTTTCACAGCAACATTCTGCTCGACATTTCTTGAAGACGGGGACATGCTTTTTATTTGTTCTCTTGTTAAAATGAAATTCAAAGAGAGGAAAACAAACACATCATCTTTAGAAGATTACCTAGGAGTCTTGGTCTGTCCTGGTAGAATGGTAAGGGAAGAAGAAAAGGCAGGAAAGGAATGGGAGACAGAGCTTTAAGATAAAGAGGAGGGTAGGAAAGAGGATCAACTCTCAGATACGTCAATCATAAAGACTAAAGAAACATGGCACAAACAAAGGTTCGTTAGGCAGCTCTCACACATAACCCTGTAATGTAGGTAAAATGGGGTGTCAAATCCTCTACTATCCCTTCTGTGTCTATTAGCTAATCTCAGAGTGCTACTGACTGCAGAGACCTTGGGAACACCCTGGAGCTACCATTTCTCTGTCCAGGGTCCACCCATGATTGACATGCTTCTAACCATCACTTACACATACTATGTTCCAGAGTAGAAATTCTGAATTTCTCAACCTAGAGTTGAGTCTCCCCAGTGCCGCTGTGGCCAGTAACAAGGTGACTGAAATCAGAGACCATCCCTCTGCCTCCACTGTGCTTCACACACAGGAAAGCTGGGGTCCCTGGAAATTAGATATACTGTATCCATATTATCATCATTAGCACACTGCTTCTACTCACTGGCCCAAAATATTTGGGACCCTGTCATAGTTAGGGTTTCTATTGCTGTGACGGGACACCATAACCATGGCAATTCTTATAGAGGAAAAACAATTCCTTGGGCTGGCTTACATTTTCAGCGGTTAGTTCATTATCATCATGGTTGTGTACCGGCAGACAAGTGTACAAGTGTACAGTGCTGGAGCCAAGAGTCCAGGCAACAGGAAATAGACTGTCTCACTGGGCATGACTTAAGCATATAGGAAACCTCAAAGCCCGCCTCCACAGTGACACATTTCCTCCAACAAAGCCACACCTACTCCAAGAAGGCCACACCTCCTAATAGTGCCACTCCCTCTGGGGGCCATTTTCTTTCAAACCACCACAGGCCCTAGTTAAATTCCCTATAATAACTATACATACAGTCAATGTTTGTTTTCATTATCTCCACTGGTTTTCCAGCCCAGAGTCTCAAGCATTTGGGGTAAAGAATTAAGTTTCCTACAGTTTGTCTCTGTGGAGTCAGCACTGGTCGGACCCACCCATGGAGAAGCTAAGCTGGGTATATGTTTAGGTTCTCTGACGCAGGAAACTCTGACATCTGCGGCTGTATTCTGAATGTACAAAATATGAAAAACTATTGTAGAAGCTTTACCTTTGGCTAAAATTGAAAATATAGCTCAAGAATGATTAGATCTCAACTGTACACTAGATTTTTATGAAGTATTCTGGCCATTTGTGTTATAAAATGCACAAAAAAAAATGCCTGTAAATTATGTACACAGGAATCAGAGCAAAAATAACAGTAACGATTAACAGTAAAATTTTAGGTGAAGTTTAAAATAGTTAATTCACAAAATGGGTTCTTTAAGGACCAGCACAGTATCAAAATATAGTAACTAAAATATTTCATTTTCTTTGCATGGTATTTTAAGTTATGGGTTTGGACACTTATTTGCATTAATATTAACAATTCATATTAAATAAATACATAATCTGCAAAATTTAGTACATGAAACTGTTAACACTAGTAAACAGGCTAATCCTAGTTATTTCACTATTAAATTAAACACTGGATATTTTGAACATCAGAAGGATTTAGGTTCTCAGTTAACAATCCTGAGCAACTAAACTTAAAATCCCAGAAGCAAAACCTAGGATTAGGCCAGAGCTAGTTAGTTCCCTGGGCAGCCTTAACACCTAGAGATACCAGGAGACAGAAGGTACAGAAGCAGGGACACCAGATTCTACAAGGAAAAAATAATAATACAGGATGCTTACTTTTGTTTTTGCTGTTGTTCTTGTGTTTTGTTTTGTTTTGTTGTTTGAGACAGGGTCTCTCTGTAGAGTCCTGGCTGTCCTAGAACTCATTAAGTAGCCCAGATTGTCCTGACTGCTTTACCTCCAGAGCACTAGGATTAAAGGTGTATCTTACCACACCCAGCAGGATGCTCACTTCATTTTAATTTCACAAAGAGGAGAAATAATTTGGTTATAAATATTGCATGGGACATAGCTATACTCCAAAATTCTTGTTCTTGGGATGAAATTTAAATTTAACTGAGTTTCCTAAAACTCATCTGCCAACCAGGACTTACAGAGGGAGACAGCAACATAGAGTCACAAGTCACACACACTCTGATTCATAGCCTGGATCCAGTATGGACCCTGTACATGTTCTTCAAATGCTGAGATCCACTTGGAACCCAGAAAACTCATTACAAGACCAAAATTAGACAGTGTGAACCCATAGCTATTTATTTATCTTCTTGTGTTTAATAATTCTGCCTAAGGCTCACTTGAACTGGGAAGTCATTTTTTATTAGGATTATTAATTTTAATCTCAATTACTCTTCCCTGAACCCAGAAGATAGAAACAGTATTTAAAATCTTACTTTATAGTTGAGCTGCTATTATCTCTAATTCAGACAGAAAACTCAGATTCATTTGCAAAAATGTCTACAGC
This sequence comes from Peromyscus leucopus, assembly GCF_004664715.2. Classification (NCBI taxonomy): domain Eukaryota; kingdom Metazoa; phylum Chordata; class Mammalia; order Rodentia; family Cricetidae; genus Peromyscus; species Peromyscus leucopus. Next base: position 4,158,609 of record NC_051075.1, read on the forward strand.
TAATTGATAGACATCACCAGTAAACTCCTTACCCTCGGAAATCGACAATTTCCACAGAAAGATGGGGTTTTCTGTAGCCAATAAAATAAATTGAAAAATCTCCAGCCAACTGTAATAAACACAGAATTGAAAGCTAATAAAACACCACAGGGCATTTCAAGGTAACTCAGCAGGAGAGAGCTCACCAGTATAGATGTTTACAGATGGTGACTAAAGATATAATAATAATTAATCTGCTTTTGAACTAATGAACAAATCACATGCCTCCTGAAAATACAAAGCACAAAGCTCTTAGCTGCTAATTAAGTTCAGGAGTGGAGTAAACACTTGACTTGAAGTAAAGGATAAGGCTCATAAACAATAATATACAGCTGTCTGTGCCCTACTAGTCCAACTCGGAAGAAACAAGTGCCTTATTCAGAATGCAAGAGCTGACCCAGAGCTGGCACTCACCTGTGTGTGGGTTTTCGATCTTAACAAGATCGATGATCATTTGCTGCTGGATGTATTATACTTCCATAAGGAATTTTTGTAAAGGAATTACTCTAAATTAGGTGCAAAAATGCTAAATATAGCATTTTAAAAATAATGAAATATTTAAATCATGTTCAACTTTAACTCAGAAAACAAAAAGTAAGTGCCAGAGTCTGTGTCCTTTACATGTGTTTGGAGCAGCTGGTTACGTGAATCAGCACTCCTGTGCAGAGTGAACAGAATCAAATTCTTGTTCACAGACAACAGGAGAAGGAGATGGATGATAGGAGGTAGACAAACAGATGAAAGACAGCCTGGCAGCTGAAACGCTGCAGCACAAGCCTCCACTGACAGCAGCTTTCATGGTGCTCGTAACTTAAGCGGGAGAAAATCAAAACATAAATACTTTATGATACATGAAAACTCTGACACTAAAGAAAATATAAGGAAGTTGTCTGAAGCCAAAGTGCTACTACAACACAGCCATGCCTCCGCTTAGCCGTTATCTGTGACTGCTTTCCCCTTCAAGACCAAAGCACTTACAGCACAGAACCCAGATCCCAGAAAGCCTAAAATATTTCCTCTCTTGCTCAGAGTAAATGCTGTTAGAATGATAGCTTCTGAGATGGAGAAGACAGATGCTCCAGACTACAACCCTTCACTGTCTGCATGCCTCAAAGGCCTCCCATGCTTCACCTGGCTTCAATATATATCTTCTCTTGAAAACAGGGATTCGAAAGGATCCAGAAAGTTGGATCCCTTCTCTTTACCTGTATAAGCTTCCTCTGCCATCACCGCCTTCCCATTCCATCCTCTCTTCATGAGCCTGCAAACCTGCTGCCTTCACAGGCCCACTTCCTCTAGGCTTTGGGGCTCACCCGCACCCATGCTGTAGACAGAGCAGGGATGCATCCCTGTCGTAGGAATAGGAAGAGTGAAGACAGAGCATAGAGGATGGGCAGTGGCCTCGTTGACAGTATGTCCTAGCTGTCCCTGACACTGGTCTCCTGCCTCCTTCATCTGGCTATGCCTAGATCTTCCTTCTACAAGACACACTGCCTTTATGCACCTATATCTTCCTTTATAAGTCTAAGAAAAAGTGGGTAAGGTGGAAATCTCCTTCCAGCCAACCCCCCTCAATTCCCCTTGCTTTCAGTAATATATTGCAACTAAGGCTTTATAGTGACCTGTCTCAAAAAAATACTCTATATAGTTTTTTAAACTAAGAAAACAGATTCTACTCTTTGAGGGTTACAGAAATATGAAAGAAAAAAATGTCATGACCTTGTCTGTTGTTCTAGAATAAGCAATGGAAATATGGAAACCTTGTAAGAAATAATAGTTGGGGGCAAGACAAACATATCAAACTCTTTGATTCTTAAAGGTAAAGAAAGGAAATGATATAAAGAAAAAGACCCATAAATTTTCCTAGAGTCACACTATCAGAAGATCTAGCCAACATACCATCCCTACTGGAAAATTCATACCTTCACCAGGTCCATAGATTCACACATGGAATTACTGAGAAACAAGAGCTGGGGTGTCTACTGAGGTGCCACTGTAGTGTCCTCTTTTGCTAAAATATGGCACTGCTTGTCATCAGGTAGGGCTCCAGACATATTGTGAATATATAAACCAAGCAATAAGTCAATCCAGCCCTCTCATTATTTTATAGACTAGATTTCTAAACTGGAAATTATATGAGATTGTCAAAACCATCGAGCTGTAGAAAAACTAAAATGAAACAGATATTATGACCATGCCTCAGCCCCAGGCCACCACCCTATGGCAAAAGGAAGGTGGAGGACTTAGATAACACTCACCAGATAGCCTACCTTCTGCTTAGTCAATAGATTTTAAGTTACCTCTAACCACACTCAAGGAATGTGGCCATCAGCTCACAGAAGATGAACTACAACTTTGTAAAACTCAAACAGTACTACCCTCAGACTATCTGCCCTCCCCAAAATCTGATTACATACGTGCTGATTTGTTCCAGGTAGGCTGTGAATAAGTGACTTCTAACATACATAAAGGGAAATAAACATTTGGAGAAATAGTTCCTAATGAGGCCCCTCACTCTGTAATCTTTCAAAAATTCTCATATAAGGCTGTATTTTTTTCTTGCTGTTTATAACCTTTATAACCATGATGCTATAAATATTTCAAAGAACCCAAGAGAACACAAAGCCAAGGTCATTGAATCCGGCTAAGCCATCTCTTCTAGACATATCAGATGAGAGAATAAACTCTTTATCAGGTTATGCAGCCTCTTGCTTTCATGGTAACTCTAATTTCCACATGAGGAGGAAGCCCTGTCCACTGTCAGAGCCTTCATCCAGGTCCTGGGAACCACAGGGAACAATTAGAAATAAAATACTGTCATTCTCATTTCCAAATAGGAAGAGGCTCTCAAAACATCCCGTTTACCTTCATTCAAGCTCTTGTCTATTCCATGATAAACACTAAAAGCATTTTCCCAATAGAATTATTATGATATATGTTGTGTGGGCCCTATGATGATTTTAGAGCAGAAATTATACAATATGGTTTAAATAGGCTTTTGTGGGTTGGCCTGGAAACCTAACATTGTTACTATGGAAAATGTCTCAAACTCCACAAACAACTCTGTTTCCAGTGAACTTTGAATGCAACTATTTTAAATTGGGGGGTTGCATATTTATTTAGACTTAAAATATTCAAAGATGAAGTTATCAGGTACAAAATATTGCAGTCATGAGTCTAGCCTTACATTGATAACTGTCTCCCTGCCATCTTGGATACAATGGATCTGAATAGAAGAGGTTGCATCCTCTTGCAGTACTAGGCAATGATGTAAATTCAAAATTGAACAGCTACCAGATTTCATTTTAAATTCCTATTGAAGGTTGGAGTTACTTTACAAAGTAATTAGTATTAGGCTATATATATTAGAAAATAATCACTCGCTGTATCAAAATCTTCCATTGTCATACCTTTAGGGTCAGTGGGAAAATGTATTAGTGGGTGGGTATGGGGGAGCCTCAACTAGCTAGCAAAAATCTTTGTGAATATGTAAGGTTGAATTCAAATCCTTAAATTTTTTAATTAAAAAAAAATAGCTCCACTGCTGTCTTTCCTTCCAAACACAAAGGTCCATTTCTTCTTCTCCCTCCTGTTTCTCCTCCTGATGTTTTTGTTTTTATTTTTCAAGCAAGGGTCTTCCCGTGTGCTCATACTGGTTCGAGGGATCTTCAACCTACATAACAGCTGAAACTGCAGGCCCACAAAAATCAAGGCAACTAGTGAGCTTCTCATACCAATTCTAGCCATAGATTAGAATGTAATAAATAAGAAAACACTGTGGGAGCAGAGGCTAGTGAGGTTTTTCGTTCTTGTTTGGTTGGTGTTTTTCCCTTTTATTATCCAAGATGTAAAATTAAAATGAAAACACTATTATCGAAGGGCCCAGATATATTGCAGCATTCACCTATCTTAGCATTCCCCAAGAAATGACCTGGAACCCAACAAGAGCCCAGTGTCCTTCCTTTGCATGCCACTCTGTCCCCCTGTAAGATACCCTCTATGCCCCAGACCCACTCCTCCTAATAGAAGGGAAGAACAAAGGTGTTTTTAAGCAATGTAACCAATATGCACCAGAAAGCATGTGTTATTTAATCCTCATAACCCTATTAAGTATCATTCTGATCTTAAAGAAGATGACAACTGCCCTCATAGAGACACATGTCAAAATTCTCCCCAAGCTGGTCACTGACAGCCAGAGTCTTTTCTACCGGCAAAAGTGCATACCATCTCCAAAGAGTCAATTCTAGCAGAATCTTTCAAGTGCTTGTGAAAATGCATCACCTTATCTCTTCCTTAAATAAAATATTATGCTAGAATGCTATGGGGCTTTTAAATACTGTAGTTACTGTAACATATTTAAACTCTAATGAAACCATAGGTTTTGAAGTTGGCTTCTGGGGAACTGACATGTTGAAGAAACACAGAAATAGCTTTGCTTCATAAAAGGGTAAATATAATAACAAAAACAATCCCAGTTGAAATCAAAGGTTGGAATACTATAGAAAATTCCATTTTTAAAAATTAAGATCTTTTCACATTTTCTTTGTGAACTCCTAGTATTTAAAGTAGCCTACATTTCCCTCGATAATACATTTTTCCCCTTTGACATAAATTGCAAAGGTCAGTAAATACTTGTAAAAACAATGGTGACAGCGTAAGACAATAAGGCCCAGACCTCAATGCTCATGCTTTGAAAATTAGCAGCAAGAAGCTGGGGCTTGTGAGTTTGGTTAACTTGACTGCCACTCTGAGCACATCTCTGTGTACTGCTCCCTGGGAACGCTCACTCTCCGGCGTTAATAAGCGTCCTCAGCTCCTCATAGACCAATGTTGTACATGCACATCTTCATAACCGTCTTTGCCTCTCTCCGTTAAGTCTATGGGTTGACAGAGGGCACACCGGGTAAATCATGGAAGCAGCAGCTGTTACTCCAGGTGTTTGTCGTTGACTGAAGCTGCCATCACTAATCCTCAGAAAGCCCCATGTCTGCACAGGTGAGACCTGGGAAAAAGTAAAGCCTGCACAGGGCAGCTCACTCTACTTCTCCAGTGTACAATTTCCAAAGTACATGACTTTAAAAGGTAGCTTCAATGAAAAAAATTAACATTATAGAAGAAAGAGTCTTGTCAATGCCCCTAAACTACACTTTTCATTCATAAAATGCACATTTTCAAATGAAGGCATTTAAATGAACTTTCCCCAGCACTAACATTCCATTAATCACATTTATCTTTCAGGCTTTATCCCAAACAAGATAAATCAGTGGCCAAAGATGAAAACAAAGCAGGTTCTTTGTGGGGCTCGCCACACACTTTTCTCCCCACAGAGCAATCTGGCCTTTTTCAATAACATCTCTAGCGTCTGTTATACTTCAAGTTTAAAATGCCCCAACCACCTTACTGCCAGGAGAAAGCAAACTCTCGTCCATAAGTGCCCACAAGGAGCCTCCAATTTCTCAACAACCAGAAAGCGCTACAAATTACTGCCATGCCCAAGAGAAGAGCAAATCAAATTGCTCTTGGAAGCTACAAAGAGAAGCAGAAACTAAAAGCTCTCATTCTTAATCTAAAAACAATGCATATGTATGAGCAACACTGAAGTCTAAATATATACTTTGTATTTCACCCACACTGCTTATGACTACAGAGTTTTGCCAAAAATATTACATTTAAGCATAATACCTCAACTTTTTGAAAATCTCCAAATCCCCTATTTCCTTCCCACTGCCTACCCCCACCCAAATATACTACTACAAACTTCTGGTAAACGATAGAAAATCTTCTCTTAAAAATGAAGAAACTAATATGGCCTAACAGAAAAGGTCTGGGCTTGGGGACTCTCCCTTTTTTTTAAAGGAAAGTGTTTATAGAGACTCTGGCCCTAATGAAATCCTAAGAGTAAAGAATTTACTTAATATTTCTGAAGCTTGGCTAGAACATGTACATAACCTCCTCTAGGACCAGTAAGTGTACTGAGAGATCCCATAAAGCTGGGCCTCTCCGCTGCATTCTGGGCCACATGGTTCTTTTTAAAGGTGTGCTCTGTACATAGCAGGGTATGAACAGCATCCATGGTTGCTACACACTGGATGCTAGCAGCACTTTTACCATAACCTCCTGTTATGATAACCCTAAGTCCTTGTCCCAAATGTTCCAAGGCAAAACTTTGCCATGTTGTACCTGGTGAATTATCGGGAAAACAGAAATGTGTAAGAAATGGTAGTCGAGATCATCATTGCCATTATCACTCAATGAGTACACTAGACATTTGTTATCAGATAAAATCTGTGATAGAGCCCACATCTCAAACTTTCTATGTACTACCTTTGAAAATGTTCATCACGACAAAGATGATATCCAATTTGCTTTTGTTTGTTATGATAAAACACTGGCCAAAGCCAACCTGGGGGAGGAAATGACTTTTTGGTTTATGCTTCTATACTGTAGTCCATCCTCAGGGGAAATCAGGATAGGAACTGAAGCAGAGACCGTGGAGAGACACTACTTACTAGCTCATTCCCAGGCTGGTATACAACTTCCTCTCTTACACAGTACAGTCCCACCTGACCATGGATGGCACCACCCACAGTGGACTGGACCCTCCCAAATCAACTAGACGTCAAGAAAATGCTCCCAAAGGCATACCCACAGGCCAATGTGATAAAGACAATCCCTCAACTGAGGTCCCCTCTTACCGATGTGTTAGCCATCCCAAAGGCAGGCATGACCTCTGACATTTGAATGAGACTCAATACAATGCCTATGGCCTTTTGAGTGGAAGCAGAATTTGAGAGAGACAAAACGAAATGTAAAAACTCACAGCTTTGACAGTTGAAGAAAGGATGGCCACAAAGCACCACTTTTGAGTCTCAATGTTAATTTGTAGCAAGACTGTGACAGAAATACAGACACACTTACTCCCAGTTCACCTAATACTTCACTCTGCCATGACAGGTATATTGGGAAGTTCCCTACTACACTGTCAGACTTTGCGGCGTCTACTCACTGTCCAGTGTGTTTTCACACTAAACCCCGGTGCTGGCTAAGCTTCTCACACTCTCTTCCTGTTTCCATCACTTTTCTGCCCAGGTCTTCAGAAGACTGACAGTTCTCTGGTTAGACGACAGAAGACAAATTTAACTGAGGCAAGGTTGGGAAGCAAGAAGCCTGTCTGTCTACTGTGCCATAACAAACATTTTCTATGGCAGTCATCCTCCATTGAGGTAAAACAGACAGCCTTTCATACCTTACTTAATCAACAGACAAGGCTTGGCCAGATCAATTCTGTCTTTAGATCCCACACATACACTACTGCCTCTTGTATTTCCTAAGAATCTTTATTGCTAACATGGTGTGACATAGTAAGCACCCATCTTAAGTAAAGAGCATGGAATGGATTTATCAGCATTGTGATTAAAGATGCATCATTATTCCTCCTACAGTTTTGTAACTTATGACTTATTAAAGACCCATGGTGAACATACAGTGTAAAGTGTGTTACTGTGTTCTTGAATAAGAGAATAATCAACCAAAAAGTTAACCAAATATTTTTTTCTTTGCCCCCATTATAGTAATTAAGGATACTGAGATCATCTTTATATCCATAGTCACAGCTGGGATCCTCATGCTGAACCTCATGGTCAAGCCTCGGCTACCCCCACTCAGCAAACGATTTCCTGGTTCCTGGTCTTACCTGTCTTGGCCACTGTTCTCTTTAAAATGAAGATGCTCCAAGTTTACCTTAACCTGACAAAAGACTCCATGTTGCTGTGGTACAGGAATATAAAAAAATTGGCTCATGAGGCAAAAAAGAGGAGGACTTGAAGGCTAGTGACGAACTCATTTTATCAAGCCATGGTCTTCAAGATGGAGAATCATAAATTTACCCATTTCAGTTTGCTTTAAATAATGCTGTTTAAATAGTGATTTTGTGACTATCACATAGTGAATGTCAATAATGACAAAGCATCAACTTTCTCTATTATATCCTTTCATAATAAGGAGCTCCAAAAGCAAACTTGTCAATCAAGCTAGAAAATACAGTTTAGTTATATTTTTTACAATTAAAAAAGTTAGAGTATAATAAAAAGATACTTTTTTTAAAATTTGTGTGTATGCACATGAACTTGTGATTTTATGTGCATCATCACATGCATGTGGGTGCCCCCAGAGGCCAGAAGATGGCATCCTGGCACTAGAGTTCACAACCAACCTACATGGTGCTGGAAGAGCAGTAAGTGCCGACCCATCTCTGCAGCCTCATAAAGAGAACTCTTAAGGAAAATGTGGGCTGTCATAATCATAAAGAAATAGTAGTATTTTTCAGGCTTAAAGTTTTGGAAGCAATAAAACAAGGAAAACTGCAAAATCACAGAGAATGCCCTAATTTGGCATTTCTTATCTATGAAATTGGGATAATAAGACATCCCCCTAAGCTTCTTGTCAGTGATAAATGAAAGCATGCATGTGAAACACCTCTGGGCCCGGGTCAGGCGAAGCCTCATAAAGGTTATTATTATATTAATATAATATTATTATTACTCAAAACAGTCCCAGAGCCTCCCTTCACTGCCATGGCCCAGAGATATTACATAACGTTACCATGCAAAATAATGAAGGCGGACACAGAACCCAGTGTCCCTGTGTCTCAAATATTAGCATGGGGAGAGCACAAAAATGTGAAATCACAGAGGAAATTCCCTTCAGCTATTGGTGACGGCAGCTGTCAGTCATTGCCCATGCTTACCTCTTGAATTAGTTTTCTGGGGCTACCATAGCAAAGGACCATAGATCAGGTGGCTTAAATCCTCAGCTGTTTACTTTCTCACAATTCTAGGATCTAGAAGTCTGACATGAAAGTGTCCAAAGGGCCACTCTTCCTTTGACGTTCTGGGTAGAATTCCCCCTTGCTCCCCCCAGCTTCTGGTGGCAGTCGTGAATGTCAGCATCTCTGACCATGCCACAGTATTGCTCTGACCTCTGTTGGCACAGGACCCTCTCCCCTTGCATGGCAGTCTCTGTCCCTTCTTGTCTTTCAAGGATAACAGTCATAGCGGTATGTCCTACTCCCATGTGACCTCATCTTACCTTAACTATATCTACAAACACCTTTTTTTTATTTCAAATGAGGTCTTAGCACCTGAGATTAGAGCTGGTCCACACCTTTTTGGGGTGGAGGAGAATCCCTCTTACCAGAAAACAGTTTATTTTGTTGTGGTTTCATTTGGCTTCTTTGGTCAGTCTTAAAGCTACAAATGTGACGTTCTTGAAATGCTATTCATGCTAACTGGCCAATTCAGAATGATTATAACAAAAAAGCAACTATGCCTACTTAACCATGTTTACTTCCCAAGCTCATTAGTGGTTCCATGTGGAGAAAAAAAATTTCCCACTCACTGTATCAAATTTAGCACATTTATTTAGTCTGAGTCAATGCCTGAAATATCCTTTCATACATTTAAGCCAATTTTCCCCAAGGTCATGTAGCAAGAAAGAAGGCACAGATCCTGCTCCTGTGAGACAATCACTATGAAGTATAGCACTGAATTTTGTGCAAAGGAGGCAGGCTATGAAATGTGCCAGAATTATGGAGAGTTGATTTTTTATGTAATTATTTATTTTATTTAATTCACATTTGAACTAAAATCAAAGTGCTACTGATGTAGAGTGAATTGAAATTTTGAAAGAATGTTTCTGTAAGGAGGTGGTATATATTCTGAGACTGAACAACAATCAATCACAGTTCAAGGTACAAAGGGGATGTGCAGTAGCTTCACCTAATATCCTTTAAGCAAGTGATAGTTGAAAAATAACATTTTTCAGCTTATTCTTATCAGAAGCATTAAATATGACTGTCTAGACAAGCACAGCCTTTCATCACTGCTGAGATTTTGTGTAAGAGTTTCCCATCTGGGAATTTTTCTAGTAGGTATTTAGTTAAGGGGATGGAAGCTGAGCTCAGTTTGTAAACACTTGTCTAGAATGCATGAAGGCCTGAATTCACTCCCCAGCCCCACCTAACACCAGGCATGATGTGCATGCCTGGAACCGCAGTACTGGCAAGGTAGAGGCAGAAGGGTTAAAAGACTCCCTCCGCTATACAGCATGTTTAAGGCCAGCCTAGCCTAAAGACTGTCTGCAAAAGAAAGATGGGGTGAAATTTTAGTTTAGAGTAATAAAGTAAAATTAAGAAAAAGTACCTAAAAATGAGCTAATCTAATCTGTGGTAAGATGTGCAGGAAACAAAGCACTCTATATCAAATTTTTCTTAACATATATCCAAAAACACGATCAAATTTGATCCAGTGGAGGAAAAATTGTTTCATAGCATGAACCCATTGAGACAGACACACAAAGTTTTTCCCAAATTTCAGAATTTGGATGACACTTTCTTGTTTGAAATAAATGGCCTTTTATATAAGAAAGCTATATCAGCTGGGCAGTAGTGGCACACACCTTTAATCCCTTGTGAGGCAGAGCTAGACAGATTTCTGTGAGTTCAAGGCCAGCCCAGTCTACAGAACAGATCCAGGACAGGCACCAAAGGTACACAGAGAAACCCTGTCTGGGGGGAAAAAAAAAAGAAAGAAAAAAGTTGTATCAAACATTGTAGTTGATACAATCAACAAATCAAAATTTCAAGTAGTTCTGTTTAGGCAGTATGAGAGACCACCTGTGTTTGCATCCACACATCAGCCCTGGAAACTGCGTGAACTTGAGACAGCCCAGAATGGCCCTTGGGTGCA